>NC_053129.1:16999748-17299748 GCF_010015445.1 Perca fluviatilis
GGACGTACCCGACCACTCGCAGTAGTTTCCAGCCTTGTGGTTCCTTTCCCTTGGGCATACCTTTGGTGATTGAATTGTAGGTAGATCCTATATAACCTAGCGCCTTGGTGTTTGTCGTCATCCAATTTATTTATGGTCGTGATTAAATGACATTGAAAATAGATTTGATTCTCACAGGGCAATCACTCACCTCATTGACAACTAGCGTCCCATACATAACCACCGAAGGGTTCCTGTGGTCATAAGGAGTTGATTTGTTGCCCTTAGAAAGTGATTAGGTCTAGAGGGCACTATGTGGTATTGTAGTCACCAGCCCCAAGCATTGTTATATAGGTCCCTGCGGGTATACTGTATAGGGTCAATTTACAGTTAATTCAAAGTGGTGTGTGTGTGTGTGTGTGTGCGTGTGCGTGTGCGTGTGCGTGTGCGTGCGCGTGCGTGCGTGATAATGAAACAATAATGAGATCTTATATTTTTAAGGTGGCATTTAAGATGTTAATTGTGATTTTTGAAGTGATTGTACAGACATGCTGTTGATTTATATGTGTATATGTGCATGCTTAGGCTGACTCTGGAGCAGAAGGAGCTGTGTCGGAGCCGACTGAAACTACTCTCCTACCTGGACCGACTGGAAACATACGAGGTAACAACCGTCACCCACCATGTGTCGAGTACTCTGGGGAATAGTTAATGAATAGTTATTACACAGCCTGAAGTCACACTGAGAAAATTTGCCATAGTTATAAAGACTTACTTAAGGCTGAAACTAACGATTAATTTTTTATTATCGATTCATCTTCCGATATTCATCTTAATTAACCGTTTGTCTATGAAATGTCAGCAAATAGTGAAAAGGCCCACCACAGTCTCCAAGAACCCGAACAACAGGCCGGAACTCAAAGTTTTGCACTTAACTATCATAGAAGACCAAATTTACTACAAAATGTTCACATTTGAGAAAAAGAAGATGGTTCATTTTTGCTTAAAGGTCCCATGACATGGTGCTCTTTGGATGCTTTTATATAGACCTTTATATAGACCCCCCTAATACTGTATCTGAAGTCTCTTTCCCGAAATTCAGCCTTGGTGCAGAATTACAGCCACTAGAGCCAGTCCAACAATGAGCTTTCCTTAGGATGCGCCATTTCTGTGTCTGTAGCTACTGAGGAGGAGAGAGGGGGGGGCAAGGTAGAGGGTGTGGGTGTGGCCTTGACCAACTGCCACTTTGCTCGTTTGAAAGCCATGATGTCTCTCTCTCATGGGTGGGCCAAATCTCTGGGCGGGCAAAGCAGAGAAAGGGGAGGTAACCTTGGGTCGATAATGATTGCAGATCGGCCCATCTGAGCTTTCATTTTCTCAAAGGCAGAGCAGGATACCCAGGGCTCGGTTTACACCTATCACCATTTCTAGCCACTGGGGGACCATAGGCAGGCTGGGGAAACGCATATTAATGTTAAAAAACCTCATAAAGTGAAATTTTCATGGCATGGGACCTTTTTAAAAAATGAATCAAACAACTAATCAATGATCAAAATTGCTTTTATTGTCAATTGACTTTTCGATTAACTACTATTTGTTTCAGCTCTAGATTTAATAATAAATATGAACCATCAAATTGACAAGTGTAAAAGTCTGCTACTGTCACTTAACTGTGAAATGAAGGGTTCAGAGAGGTTACTTTAATAACACCCTGACTACACTGCAGCAGCCGCTTCAGTCCTCTGTCAGTGTCTCCACTGGACCCATTCAACCACGACTTCACTGCAGTTACGTGTGTAAAAGGGAAGAAACATCTTTTGGGTCATGGTTATGCGCACAAAGAAGAAGTTGTTACGGCCTGTGTAGACACCTTAATGGAATAAAATGAAAGCATATCCATGTGTGGGATGGATGACTGAAACAACTCTTGTGTGAACACAGTGTTAGACCAAAAAGAAATAGTCCAAAAACAAATCATCATTATTGAAAGTCCTTCTAATCGTGTGTTGATTGGTCCAGCTTAGAGCCAGTGGGCTCAGTGGAGTCTGAATAGATGTTTTCTGGACTAATGTCTCATTATGAAAATTGATCTTACAACATTAAGGCTTGTTTCTATGTGTTTGAAGTACCATTAACTACTATTAAGTTTGAGGGTCACCAAAGGAGAATTTTATGTTTATTTTCATGCTTCAAGACACGCTAAGTTAATGTTTCTGTTAAACATTTTTCATTGAGTAGTTGTTTTCCAGTTGGCATCCTAATGCTTTTCTCCTTTCATATCCAGTCCCTCCTAAGCACAGATGCTTTTATTGATACTCCCTTTAAATCTCTGAAGAAATATTGAAAATAAGATATCTACGTGAGATAGGGGTGTAACGGTACACAGAAGTCACGGTTCGGTTCCTACCTCGGGTCAGACATTACGGTTCGGTACGAGTTCAGTACAATGGAGGGAAAAGAAAAACAAAAATGCATAAGGCAATTTTTTGTTGTTGTGCATGTCTCAGGCTGTACCACCTAGTGTCATACAGCCTCTCCCCTGAGCTAGCTGCAACAGCCTGAAGTGTGTAAAGTAAGATGTAAACAGTAAACAATAAGTACCCCACATCATCTCCAGACTCCATCTGTAACTTGTAAGCAAAATAAGACAATCAGCTATAAAACTGAAAGTACTGCATCTCTGTTCTCTGCAAAGACAACCCAATGCAACGTTATCACGACGTCTCCCGGCCATTTTTCACCGCAGAAAGCTGGTCCCTGCCTGGCTAAAGCTAATATAAGGCTCGTTCGAGATGAGCCAGATCTGCGGCGATCGCCACCCAATGCGTGCTGGTTAGATTTGTGTCTGACTTGATCCTGACTTGCTCTGACGTCATGCACACGTGGGCAACGATAACCTCACGAGATCAAGTTCAGTTCTGAGACGCAGGCAGCGCAGTTGCTTTTCACCATAGACAGTATATCAACTTTTCACTTTTCACCGACTGCAAGACCCAGGCAGACCCAGGGCATGCCTGGGAAACGCCGTCCGCTCAGCTGATCTAACAGCTGATTGGTTCAGAATCGACTCAACATGATGACGTTTTATATAAACTTTTTATTGATTTTGATTTGGAGGGATTTTAACTGCTATTTGTCTGATTTTAAAGGCTTATTCTGTAGAAACCACATGTTGTGTGGCTGTTACATTTAGAAGTCAGAGAGACTTACGTTTTGTTACGTTACATTTCGTTTACTGTTCAGATTACAGATCATCTACAGTGTGTTGTTATTTAAAAACAGATCGCATGTAGAGCATTTTGACAGCTACTCTGTCATAATAAAACCAACAGGAGACTGTGTAGGAGCTGATATATGGGTCTGATAACATTTTTATTAAATCGGAATCGGGCCACAGTGTTTCTGTGACTTCCTGTTCAGCCTGAAGGCTGCTGGAATCGCCTGCTCTCGTCCACTTCACAGGCGAGGCACAGTTCATCTTTAACGAGCCTATAGTTAGCCTGAAGAAACAAGGCGTCTGTCCCAACGAACGTTACGGTTCAGAGCCGCGACGCTGGAAACGTAACGCTGACGTACAAAATCCACCACCACTCTCTTGCCTGTACTACTGTAACTGACTGGGAAACAGAAGTTTTCCCAAACTTGAGATCTTAAATAGGCGTCCGCGACCCGCCGGTCCACTCTTGTGGGTCGCCACCACTCGCCATACGTTTTAGTGCTGCTATCTCTGACTGCATACATAGGCGGAGCTCGGCTACATGGGCGGCATGCCAGTCAAAGCTTCAGAGCTAAGGAGGGGCTACAGATTAGGTGTCCCTAAAGAACCCGCGTATTTAACAGTAGTTCCGCATTAAATTAGTTCCGCATTACATTAATTAATTTGCACGCAAGTTTTATTTATTTTTATACCGTGTACTCTCTGTGTAAATTCATGCACCGAACCGTGACGCCCGTACCCTTTCGGTTCAGTAGGAATACATGTACCGTTCCACCCCTAACGTCAGAGGCATTTCAAGTATTTAAATAAAAGAATGAACGGTTTGGCAACTAGCAAGCTGAAAGACAAATTTGAGATAACAAAAATATGGATTTCCTCTAATACTAATAGGCCTACAGTATATTATAAGCATCAGTGCAGCATAGACAGATACACGCTTAAAGTGGAACTTTGACACATGCAACCACTTAATACTGGAACACTGGATCTCTGATGAATAATGTTAACACGCACGGCCTTTTCATCCACAATAAATCACAGACGAACATTATCCCGTGCAGGAGAGGAAAGATGAGATTTTACCCTGCTACATATTCCACTCAGACAGAATGATGCCTCTCCCTTTATTCGGACATTGTCATGGTAACTGCAGCCCTCGTCAGATTCCTTTTGCCCCAATCCATTTTCTCTGGCTGTCTTATGAATATGATATTAGGGTTTTTATCATCCCGTCTTGGGCTGACTCTGTCTGCATAGAGCCCATTCAAAGGCTATCCATCACACACACACACACACACACACACACACACACACACACACACACACACACACACACACACACACACACACACACACACACACACACACACACACGCGCACACACACCGCACACACCACACACACACCCTTGCATAGAGGATGCTGTAGAGATTTTCTACACACAGACACACATAAGTCCCTCTAAGCCACTTGCGCACACTTACACACTCTCGTACCTTCCTCAGATTTTTGGTATCTAAACGACGAAAAGGACTTACAAATGTCTAGGAGAAGAATCTTTGTTGCTTTGTGCGCTTTTTTTTTTTTTTTTTTTTTTTTTTTTTTTTTTCTCTCTTTCTCTTGCTTTATACTCTCCAGGAGATACTTGGTGGGCCTCACGCAGCAGAGCAGAAATATGATGCAGAGTTCTTCAAGAAGTTCCGCAGTCAAAATATCGTTTTGTCAGCAAGAAACTACGCCAGGGTAACATCGGGCTCTTGTTTTGTTCAAAGTGTCTTGCTAGTGATCTCGCTTAATTTGTTTGTCTTAACTGTCGGCATCTCCATTTGGCACTAATGTCAAATATGCTCGCAAAACGAATGCAGTCTAATGCAACAGTCCAGCAATACATCCTAACTATAATATTCACGAAGGTAGGATTTATTGCTAGGGGTAACCAATAAAAACTGGCAACTTTGTGTGTTTCTTTGTTTCCTACAAAAGGGTTTTAGACCTATTTCTTCTCTAACATAAATATATTGCATTCGAGTTAGCTGCTTTGTGTGAATAATTAGATTGTCATTATTGTCATATGTTGTGCTTTTTTTTTTTTAGTACTGTAATCACATAAAAGTCGATTTAGTTAAAGGGTTTCAGTAATTGGATCATGCATTTGTTTGCCTGCAGGAGAGTAACGTTCAGGCCCTGGACATCCTGTTCACGTACCATGGAGCCGAACTCCTCCAGCATCGGCTAGCTATCCTGCACAACTTTCCAGAAACTACCTCTCCACACGAGTACACCATCCTGCTGCCTGAAGCCTGGTGAGACACACACATAAATGCACACAGTCATGAGTTAAAGGTGCTGTAGGTAGGATTGCGAAGAGCCAGGATTTAGGCAAAAAATTTGAACATCAACAACTTCTCAGTCCCTCCCCCCTTTCTGCTAAAGCCCAAAACGGTCTCCTAAGTCCCTCCCCCCACAAGGGAGAATGAATGCGTGTGCATGAGCAGTGATTGACACGCAGTTAGACACCCCCCACCCCCAGGCCCTGATTGGTGCATCTGAACAGGGAGCTGGATGTGCAGGCTGTAGGTGGTGCCAGAGGAGCCAGATTCTTTTTTCAAATGACCTGCTTCATGTAGTTCTATTGGAACATAGGGTCAGTTTCAGCAAATATGACAGAAAGTTAGTTTTATAAGTCTTACCTACTGCACCTTTTAAGGTACTACCTAAAACAAGAAATTCTAATTTTTCACTGAAGGCAATTAGTAAATGTAAAGTGCTGCCTTCCTGTTTTTCTGTTATAAGAGGGTGCAATTTCAGTGATATTTTCCTTTTGTAATTTGACTGAGGTAGATGATTTATGTAGTTTTAAATTCCAAAGAAATATAAACCATTTCATTCTTGTCTACTTAGATGTAGTAATATTGTAATTTACACTACACTATCGCACAAAAAAATAATCCATTAAGATGTGCTGATATAGACAAACATTTGTACTTGAAAATAACTTATGTTTCATAAAAATAAATCCCTCAGTGCAGTTTAAATACCATTTAAAAACGAACATTTAGAAATTGTACAACAATTCACTTTACAAACATAGATGCAGCGTAGGGCTGGGCAATATATCGATATTATATCGATATCGTGATATGAGACTAGATATCGTCTTAGATTTTGGATATCCTCATATCGTGATATGACATAAGTGTTGTCTTTTTGTCTTCTTTTGGTTTTAAAGGCTGCATTACAGTAAAGTGATGTACTTTTCTGAACTTACCAGACTGTTCTAGCTGTTCTATTATTTGCCTTTTCCCCACTTAGACATTATGTCCACATTACTGATGATTATTTATCTAAACTCTAAGTGTGAAGGTATTTTGTTAAAGCCCCAATTGTCAACCCTAGAATATCGCCGCAATATCAATATGGAGATATTTGGTCAAGAATATCGTGATATCTGATTTTTCTCCATATCGCCCAGCCCTAATGCAGCGGTGTAAAAATACATGCATTACCTCAGGGACAGCACACGGGCGCCTTCTCTGATGTCTGAAAATCCACATTTACTCCTCTCTGGAATGCACAAGTGGCACGTCTCACTACATTTCAAATTAAAATCACCTTAATCTGGAATCACACCTCTGACGGAGCGCTCACTCAGAGGTCTTTCTCACTTCTTTATTCTCACTGTTACACAGCAGGAATCTTTCTTGCAGCTTAATGGCTGACATTTGCAAACATAGCAACGGCAGAAAAAGAGAGACACTTAATTGACACTTAGATATTTGCATGCAAACAACATTTAACATTTAAAATGATATAATACTTGCGGCAATGGTTGCCACTTGTCCGCCTGCACTTTGGCTGTGTTCTAGTTTTCATCTTTCAGTTCCTGCTGTGGAAATGAAGGAACGCTGAAGGGGAGGGAGTCGGGGTAGAGGATATGTGATAAGGCAATGATGGAGGAGTTTTTGGAGGGGAAGAAGTCATTCCTCACCCCTTTATGGTTCACTAATAGAGGTGACAGACAGACTGGACTTACTGATGAGTGCAGCCAGCCATCCGTTTTGCCTTTTTGTTTCCCCTAACTCGCTTCTCCTTTTTCCCTTTCCTACATTTTCAAGCTATATTGCCTGAGACAGTTTTTAATTTATTCATAAACCACATATACATTTGTATAAAGAAACACACAAAGGCCAAAGTCCGTTGGAGCTAAAGAACATATGAATGGATAGAAATGATTGTTCTTGCGGCCTCCACCGCCCCCGCACGCACGCACGCACGCACACACACGCACGCACGCACACACACACACACACACACACACACACGCGCACACACACTCCGCCGCTCCCTTTTATTAGCTATATCTGAGTTTGTATGGAGGTCATGTGGCTGTAGCTCTGCAGTGAGCATCCATCATGGCTCTGCCGCTGTGGGGCAGTTTCCTATTTTCCCAGCCTGTGAGCACCAACTGCTCCTCCCAACAGCGCGTTGCTCCTCCACTGCAGCAGACGGAGTCAGCTCACGCCATCTGTTTGAAGCTCACTCGCTATATACTGGAGTCTTGCTTCACTGAAAAGGGGAAAATATTTTTCTGTAATATTGATCAGGTCTGCAAGGGGACCTCTAGACGTGCGGAAGAAAGCTAGCTTTAAAGGGTTGGCCCGGTGGAAATAAAAATAAACCAAAACACCAGCTCCAAGTTTGCTTTGCATCTCCACATCCCTCCCTGACTCTCTCAGGCTGACGTGAAGTAGATTAGGTGAGCGGGCACGGAATAATTCATTCCTCCCATCGATATCCAAGCTCTCACACCAATATTTACTCTCCACCCTCTAACCTGGCTGTCTTTAATGAGGAAAGAGGACCAGGGAGTTGGGGAACGACAGAATAATAATAAAAAAAAAAAAGAGTATGAGGTTCATTTTCCGTGGGCATTTTAGAGGAAGAACTGAGACTTCTCGATCTCTGTCTTCTTGGTGTTAAAACTCCAATCTGAATGGATGAACTTGTGCTGGAGTGTTGGTAAGAATCGTCCTACTTTTGTGCATTGACATAAATCACAACTGCTCCTCGGACACATCTTATGTATTTTGTGATTGGATAGAATTTATGGCGGTGTTAAAAAACTGCTGCAGCGCGTGTGCACTCGGCCTTTAACTGCACCAAAGCTATAGATGATTTGTAGCCTGCGCTATCTCCTTGAGTTTTACAGCCACAGTACATATTTTTCTGTCTACAGACAAATAGATAACAAGAAGAAATGCATTAATCCTAGAATAAGATATAAACAGCTTCTGTTCACCCCGGTGCCTCAGTATGTGTGCATGCATTCATATACTTCTGCGAGTGTGTTTGTGTGTGTGTGTGTGTGTGTGTGTGTGTGTGTGTGTGTGTGTGTGTGTGTGTGTGTGTGTGTGTGTGTGTGTGTGTGTGTGTGTGTGTGTGTGTGTGTGTGTGTGTGTGTGTGTGTGTGTGTGTGTGTGTGTGTGTGTGTGTGTGTCTGAGTCTCGTCAGCACTTACACGCGAGGTTACAGAGTCATTCTTCACTTTGGTTTCTTTTTTGTCTGTCCCCTATTCATATTCCTCAATCCTGTCACACTCAAGGAGACCAGGAAGAAGTAAAGCTTAGTACCAACATGGCGTTTAGGAAATAAAAGTCCTGGCTATTTACAACCGAGGCACAACTCGGACTCTTTTCCAAAGTTCTTTGAATTGTTTATTGCTGTGTTTTTTTTGTTTGTTTTTTCTCACACGTTCTTTGCCTATTATGCTCTGCTGTTTCCATTTCCCTTATGTTGCTACCTCTCACCAGTGTTTTCCTGTGGTTTATGACCATTTATAGTTTGGGACAGTAAATGTCTTTGCTGATTTATCAAGTGCCATTGTAGGTGGGTGGGTAGATGTGGTGTGGATTATCTTTTGACTCCTGGCTAGTCATTGGCCTTTTGTTCTGATATTTGCTCTTGAGCATGTTTTTCCAACAAATTGACCCTTCCTCTAATTTAGTATCCCTCACCTCCTCTCTTCTTCTATGTTTTGCTCTGCCTCTTTCTCTCTTTTTGACTTATTTGCCTCTTTCTGTTTTTCTATTACCCTCTCAGCATGAATGACGGAGGTGAGTTGGAGTTGATTCCGTGGGACGAGCAGAGACACAGAGAGATGGACTGGTGTGAGGCAGAGGAGTTCAGGTAAACGGCAAACACACCACCATTATCACATTGTACACTAAGCGTTATAATAAACCAATTCTTTAAATCGACTGATATCCTAGTGAAATCTCTCCATATCCACGATAACAAAGCCTCTCGCAGTGTAGAGTTGTTAAAATTCATGCTCCACACAGGCCAGATGCTTGTGCTGGCATCGTTATGTGAAACAAAACATGACATCCTATTATCTAAATGTGAAACAGAACCATAACAAACTAATACCAAATCTTGTTGCACTGCCAATTTATACCATTTGCTTCCTCCAGGAGGGAGGCCAGCTTCATTTACAATTTAATATACCAAGCTCTTTTTTTTTTTATTACTCTTTTGAAGTCATATCAGTTAGCTATTGTGGTACGCATGACCAGGGATTGCAGGGTGACATTTTGATACTGTAATTGTGTGTTGGCAGCAGGGTTTAGGACTTGTTCTGTTTATTTTCTCTCTCTCTTCTCGCTCTAACCCTATATCCTCCTGAGGGCGGCGATATTCTATTTTTTTTTGTTATTCTCAACAAATCCCATGAGAAGACATTGTGTTACTCTGCCTCTCAGTATACTGTAATACTGTGTGGCCTCGTGAATATATCACTGTCATTTTTAAAATGCAAAATGTATTTACAGCAGCAGGACAGTGAATGTCGGATCGACTCAAAATAAACTGGAGTGCCCCTTTTTTATTGTAATGAAGAAACCTGTCGGCCAGTGCAACAGTGAGGCTCATTGATGTGTTTTTTTTTAATTATAGATTTTGTACTAAAATGAAGCTTTATGGCACAGAGCAATCAGCAATATCAGACAATACTTGTTAGCAGGATATATGCATTGTTGGCTTTGCTTTTAATGCACGCATCTAACTCCACTCTCCCTCCATGTCTTCCTCAGAGCATTGCTGGACCAGAACTTGTTTGATGACGACAGTTTCCTGTACGAGGGGGCCCCAGAGCTGCTGAGGTTCCGCACAGCCACACCTGCCATCGAGCTGCTGACCGACTGGTACCAAAGCAGAGCTAAGGACATCGACTCCGGCTCCAGACAGGTGCGAACACATAATGTCTTTGCAGGTTCTCAGTCGCGGCTATAAAACAATAAGCAGCGAGTGCATCTCTGCAGAATCAAAGCATCAGACTACTGATTGCCACAAAGGCAGTTTGCTCAAGAAAGATTTTTTTGGCTTCCAACAGATCCCACTTACCGTTAAGGTGGAACATTTTTCACACCCTGCTAAGGTTCCTTTTCGGGTTGCTTCTACTTGATTGGAACGTACAGCGGGACAGCAGCAGTAAGAGAAATCTGGCAATTGTGAAGGTGATTGCCTTTGCACACTTCTTTTACATGACTGGGGCAGAAACATGTGACGAGCTTAGATTCAGACCGCAGAAGAGATGTTGCCAACCTCCATCAGTCAAGGTCCTTTTGATTCTATCTGTGACAGTCATTATCATTTTTGCCATATGGACCTCCAATGAAGAGTAACCAAAGCTTCTGTCATCTGCGTTCTGTTGCTGTAACGGTAAAATAGGACTTGTTTCGTGGACTAATGGGATGTAACCACTGGAGCTGCCCACTCTCTCCGCCCACACTATCCACATGGCAGCTCTGTCCCCTCTTTACCTCCTTCACAGTGATGGATCAAGGTTGTCACATCGCTCTCTTTGTCTTTGTGAAAGCACTAACTAGGGTGCAGTCACATCTTTCTCCCTCATTTCATCCCTTCCACTGGATGTAAGGAGGGTGGAGGAGAAGGGATTTTGGGGCCCATTGCTCATTTCTGAACTGGGGAATCGTGCCTTTCATCATCCACTCACAGAGGAGTAAGAGCGAGCGAGTGAGTGTGTGTGAAAGGAAGTCTTTGTTAATCTCTAGGAATCACACCAGCTCTCTCTTTCATTCTCTCCCTTGTTCCTTTTTAATTCAACCTCATCTCCTTTTGCTCTCTCACACAGGAGCCTCTAGGGAACGTCCCACACTCTCACGTCTCTTTCTTTTTCAAATGCATTTTTACAATCACATAGATGCAACAGAGAGAGAGATATTGGAACAGCTCTGCTGCCATTTGCTGAGCTATTTTTCCTCCTTCCATCCTTACTTTCTCATCTCATTTGTTCTCTCTTGTTTGCACGCTCCTCCCATCCCTCATCTGGCCCTGGTTTATGCTTGGGAGAGCGTTTTAATGGAGGAAAATGAGGTTTGATTAAAAGGAGCCACATCAGAGGAAGCTGGAGTGTTTTAAACCAGTCACAGAGCCGTAGAAAGCGAGGCGCTGAATGGGAAGATTGACAAGATGACTCAGAGGTAGAGAGAGATGGGTTAGAAAAAGAGAATGGAGAAGGGAAGTGCAATCGAAAGAAAGAAAAAGTAGATAAATACTGAGCCAATGCGACATCCCTAGTGAGGTTAGAGTGTGTTACAAACGCATAAATAGGGGAGGGCAGGACTAACAGATGAGGTAAAAAAGGGAAAGCAATCTTGTAGAAAGAGCTGTCTGGGGGAATGCTAATCACAGGTTATAAGAGGGTGAAAGAGTAGAAATAAAGGATACTAAAGAAAAGTGTTGTTTGAAACATTGTTGGCAACAAAATGGCACAAAATGAGAGGGTGGCTTTGGAAAGCAGACAGAGAGGGGAGACAGGCAAACAGAGAAGGCAAAGGGAGTTCAAATAGAGGCCAGTCACGGTGACTGTTAGAGAGTTCCTGCAAGAGGTGGGAAGAGCGAGAGGAGGAGAAAAAACTAAGCAGAGCTGAGGAGAAAATGTGAAAATTATGTTTGAAAGAAAGGGTCGATACAGGACAGGGAGGAGAGACAAAGAAGGATCAAATTGAGTTGGAAAATTAAACCGAGGAGTCGGTGAAATTTGCTGGGGGTGGGGAGGAGGGAGACAGTGAGACAGAAGACACAAGTTGTCTTACAAAGCCCAGAGAATGATGAGAGGAGGGCACGGAGACGAGGTTGTAATTAAAAAGTGTGAGATTTTAACATCTGAATTGTCTGTGGTTAGCAGGGGAATCTAACTCTGGAGAGCAGGGAAAGAGAGGAGGGTGGAGGGAACAGGGAGGATCCTTACTCACAGTTAGATCAATATACTTCTCTCTCTTGTTGTATCTAATTGCTCAGGCTCTGACTTAAGGTGATTTGGGTTTTCTCTCGTTCCATGTGCGTGTGTGTGTGTGTGTGTGTGTGTGTGTGCGTGCACGCGCACGCATTTTACAAATAAAGGTATGCAATTATTTATTCAGCTGTAAATGTATTGAGATCAGCTGAAGATGACAGTGTTGCAGACCCTGTGTGTGTGTGTGTGTGTGTGTGTGTGCGTGCATGTGCACGTGCACAAGCAAGATGCTGCGCTAAGCGCTGTGCCAAAGGGCTCTCCTTTTCTAAAAGGTGGAGAGAAAGCAATCATCGCTACAGGGCCCAGCGGCATCTGCTATTGATTGGCTAGCACCCACAGGTGGCTGAGCATCGATTGGCAGGGCGCGCCGCCAGCGTATAGGTGGTCGGATATCGATTGGTTGCTCTTCTGGGTGGAATTTTATCAATCAGAGTATCGGGAAGCCCAAATCTTCTGTGTTTTATTGTCCAAACACTAATGGTAGGATATTAGTAATGACTGACTGGTATTTAGTTTAGTTTATTTGTTGGGATATTGTTGTTTTTGTGCCAGTTTAGTGACCTCACACAACAGTTTTTTATTTGCATGGCACCTTGCTGTTAACGGAATTCACATGCTGCACAACTGGGTTAACTGGATTGCAACAAGGCGGAACGATACATGGCACAAGATACAAGTACATTTATATAGATGTACAGAATAAGAGATTAAAGGTGCTCTAAGCGATGTCACGCGTTTTTTAGGCTACAACATTTTTTCTCACATACAGCAAACATCTCCTTACTATCCGCGAGCTGCCGGTCCCCTGAACACACTGTAAAAAAAAATAAAAATAAAACGTGGTCTCTGTAGACAACCCATGCTCCACAAACGCCAACAAAAACAAACTGAGCCAACCTGCACCACGATACATAAACAGTGTTCCAGCCAATAACCGACAAGAAGGATTTGGGGGTGGGGGTTGGGGGGTTAGTGCGCGGAAGGGAGGGGGAGGAGGGAGGGGCGGGAGGGGCGAGCTCACCTCTGTTTTGTTTGACAATACTTTGAACGTCAACAAGAAGTGACATCACCCAACATCGCTTAGAGCACCTTTTAAATATTATAGGTTTCACAAATGTTGGATTTCTGTAGTGCTTCTGTACTGCGATATTTCTTCTTACTATGTAATGCTTTTTAGAAGTTGAATTTGAATACGATTATTTCATCATCCTGCTGGACAGCTCTGAAGAACATCAAATTTAGTACATACATTCATGGTCCCCAGAGGATGAATCCTACTCACTAAGGCGATCTGACTTTCCCTGTAGCGCCACCTTAAGGTGGACATTTTTGGATTTTTATTGAAAAGTCTTGACAACGGCTGGATGGATTGCCATTGAATTTGGGACAGATATCGATGGGGGTTCCTAGTGGATGAATGACTTGTGATGCTCTGACATTTAATCTACAAGCAGGTCAAAGTTTCTGTAAATCCAGTGCAATATCTTTACATCTACAAGATGGATTGGCAATACATTTTGTACGTATATACTAGGGGTGTGCAAAAAAAAAACCCGATTCGTATCGTGATTCAAGCTCTAACGATTAAAAATCGATTCCTAGAATTCCAAAAATTATTTTATTGTATCTCTACTGCAATCACATGGGAAAAGTAACTACATTTACATACTGTGAATCGTTTTTTTGAATCGAAAATTGTTTTTGAATCGAAAATCGTTTTTGAATCGAAAATCAATTCTGAATCGAATCTTGAGCCTAAAAAGCGATCTCGATTCGAATCGTGACGTTTTCCCCCTAGTAAGTACACGTTCCCCAGCTCGCCTCAGCAAGTCCTGAAAACTGTTGGATGGATTTCCATGAATTTTGTGTGCACATCCATGGTCTTTGTGAACTTTTATGATCGCCTGACTTTTTATCTCGAGCCATCATTGCGTCACAATTAAATTTTTTCCAATACATTGCTTTATCTATAAAATAACAGTTGGGCTATCTTTACAATAAGATGTAGATGCTTCACACAGATGCTGGACTTAGTTTTTTGCCCCTCTCTCCTCAGCATTTGTTTGTGTCCATCAGGTGGACTGCGCCCTATCACTGGTACGTCTGGGGAAGGAGCGGGAGATCCCAGGGCTAGAGCTCTTGTGCGATGACTTGGTCACCATGGAAACACTCGTGTATGAGACATCATGTGAATTGAGTCTGACACTTAAAGATTTGCAGCAGCTAAGCGACATCGATAAGCTCCACCTGCTCATGAAAAATGTAAGTGACCTAATTTTCATTTTTCTCTGAAAGGCTTTTTCCCATAAAATGCTTTGACATCAATTGTTGGTTTAAAAATGGGTATTATTCTGGGAAAGAATAAAATGTGTTATTTTATCATTAAAGCATGTAAACATGTTATAGTAGAAATACAAAGTATGAACCTGTAAATGAGCATGGTTTGGGACCTTTAAAAGTTATTTAACAGTTTTGACAAAACCCCATTTAGAGATGAATACATTTATGTTTCTTTTTACAATGCAGTATCTGCTGACAAAAACATTGCCTAGCCTCACTTTCCACCATGTTATTTGTGCATTTCCCAGCATGCTGCTTTGTCTAGTTCACAGTGTGTGTGGTGTTCATTGTCAGTAACACTAAGAAAGCCTGCCTTCCATTTCCCTGCAATTACATTTGGTTTTAAAGTTTCTTTGTGTGGTTACTTTAATCCTTTATAGTTGCCTAAAACATAATGTATGCTATACTGGACTTTGAATAGGCAACAAAGCAAATAAAAAACACTCTCACTGTAAATCTGTTCTTGTAACTCTGAAATCTCTGACATTTGACAATACAAACTTTCCATCCAACAGCAGCGAGAGAGCTATGAAAGCTAGTCTGTTGAAGGTACTAGAGTTACAAGTCCCCTTGGAGTACATAATATGAGCTGTCCTCTAAATTGTAGCTAATAACTGCCAGCTTAAGCCTGTGAGGACCACTGCCAGTAGGATCTGCCATATAGGCATGCAGCCAGCAAATGTTGTTGACTGCACTAACACATGCTGATTGACTGGTGCTCCCTTTTGGGATGTGTGTGTGTGTGTGTGTGTAAATGTGTGTGAATGTTTACCGAACTTGCCTCGATTAAATGTCTGTCTTTATCAGAGACACAGTACAGCAAAGTAAAATGTTTGCGTGTGGGTGGGGGGGCAAGTTTGCATTTAGCATCTGAATATTTTTTTTTATCTCTGTTTTCCTGTGGACGCTCTGTTATCTGTGTATCCTGCTGAGTCAGAGCTGTCGCAAGGTGGGTGTGATGCCGTGCATAAACTTGACATGCATCCGCTCAAATCACAGCACAACCCACATGCTGTAGCGATTAAAGTCCAAGTTCAGGTTTAATTGTGCGGCACGATTTCATGTAAGTGCAGTCTTAAGTACTTTGCACTGTTCTAAAAACATGAATCTCTATACGTGAACAAAAAATAATTTATTTCCTCGGTAGCAGCAACACACAACATTTACTAGCATATCATTTCTGGCTTAGTGGACACATGACCGAAGGCCTGCTAATTTTTGCTGACACATCAGAATCAGCTTTATTTGCCAGGTATGAGGACACGAGGAATTTTGCTTTGGATTATATAATGTATACAATGTGCTTACTCATACAAAACAAACAATATATATACACACTATAAACAGAAACAATATAGACAGGTTGAGGCAGTAGTGCAATGAAGAGTGCAAAGTGTGCAGGAGTAAATTCTTTTTATGATAAATTATTATTATTTTAATTATGGAGCATAGTGCAAAGGATGCTGGAATAAATAAGTATTATGCTATTACATAAGTATTATATTACAATATGAACAGTATGAACAGCTCTGAAATTGAGAACGAATAAATAAATTAGTGGAACCAGTAAACAGGTGCTGATTAGAGACAGTGTTGCTGGGTTATTGCACAGGAATTGAACCTGACACTGTGAGTCAGAAGTCAGCTGTTCATCAGAGTGATGGCTTGTGGAAAGAAACTGTTCCTGAGTCTGTTGGTTTTGGCGTACAGTGCTCTGTATATGAAGGAAGGACAAGTATAAATGTGCTAGCTTGCTAATTTCATTCTTAATAAATCCAAATATTATTTCAAATCAATTATTCAATTTGAAAACAAACGAGATAATGCTTGCTTTGTTCAAAGGGAGCCTCTGCTGTTACATACACTACTTTATAAAAAGTAATTTACAGCAAAAGTCTGTCGTCTATTTCAGTACAGTATATTACAGAATTTTCAGTTAATTAATCACTTGACAATTTCCAAACATTAATGTTGCACAAAGAAGTACAGTGATAACTCAGTGGCCAAGGTAGCCCTGACCTTAGACATGTCTCAATACAGAGCAGGCAGTATCTGTTGAAAGAGAATCAAACCAGTATTTGAATATGTATATATGAATTTTGGGTGAGAGATGATCAATGTTTATCAGTATTTTGGAATAAGACAAATAGTTAGGACCATGGGACAGTAGTTCACAGGCTGCTGCCACCTGTTCCTATCCATTTTAACATGCTGCATGAACTTTGTCTTAAAGTAAATGTCTTTCTATAACCAGTCCAGCACCGAGCGCTATGTGAAAGACGCCTTCCAGTGGATGGTGCCGTTCTTGCACCGATGTGAGGGGCAGAAAGAGGGCGCCGCTAAATCTCTGCTCAGAGAGTACTTGGTCAGCCTGGCCCAGCGAGACCTCACCCTGCCCCTCATCAACTTCCAGCACTCCAAACCTGACGTAAGTATCCGAACATCCACACAAACACAAGTGTCGGGGGCGTTACACTTGGGAAACCATAACACACAAACACACCCACACACACACGTACTGCATGTCTGGCTGTTTGTGCCATGTCAGGGCCAGTGTCGTACCTCTGGGCTGTAAATGTTATATTTATGACCCCATAAGGGCACAGCCAAGGACATGTCTCCTGGCTGTTAGAAAACATGTGCAACACACACACACACACACACACACACACACACACACACACACACACACACACACACACACACACACACACACACACACACACACACACACACACACACACACACACACACACACACACACACACACAAAGTGCAAAGTGCAAAAAGACGATAAGGTCAGTCACGCCTCGATACATCCTCTCCTCTCCTCTCTATATTCCTCTCTCTCTCTCTCTCTCTCTCTCTCTCTCTCTCTCTCTCTCTCTCTCTCTCTCTCTCTCTCTCTCTCTCTAGTGCCAGCAAAAGATCATTGGGGACCCAGACCAGCTGATGGTGGTCGCTCTGGAGTGCATTTACAGCTGTGAGAGAGATGACCAGCTCAGCCTCTGTTATGACATACTGGAGTGTCTGCCGCAGAGAGGCTACGGGTCAGACACACACACACACACACAAACACACACACACACACACAAACGCATGAAGCCATACATGTTTACACACGTTCAGACAATCTCAAACCCATCATATAAAGATAGTAAAGCAGTCCACCATTGCCTCATACACAATAATGCATTGGTGCCACCCCTCCCATCTCTCTCCTTTCCTTCCACCTTTCCGCCTCTCTCCTAGGACCCATCAATAAACCTAAGTACCACCTCTGTTTCTGCCTCCCTCCCTTTGCACCTTTTCTTTTCCTTCTGCTCCTCCTCCTTCTCTCTCTCTTTCATGCTTAACTCTGACTCCAAGGAGCCATCAGTTAGCCTAGCTACAGTCTATTCAGTATTTCCCTCTCTCTCTCTCTCTCTCTCCTACTTTTTCTATAAAACATTTTATTTCATATGGCATGAGGGCCTGTCCTTTAAGTCTCCCTCGAGGCCGTGTGGGTATGCAGTGCATTTGAAGGAGAGTGAGAGTGATACAGTAATAAAATACAGTAGAGAGGTAAAAAGCAAGAGTACAAAAGAGCAAAATTGTTGATAAAATGGACCTGTAGAGTGTCTGAATACTTTAAATTAATTAAAATGACTCCTTCTTAGATGGATTATCCTTCCTGTGTGCACCATAATTGGAAAACCGAATGACTACTTTAAGGAGTGCTTTGTTTTTTTTCTTGACAGTTGGCTGCAATAAGGCAACCATACTTTTTAACAATGGTAGCTTTTGCACTTTTCAACTGGCTCACATAGTTCGCTTTGGCTGCGCTGTGGTGGTCTGTACTGTGATTTGATGCCTTTCCACCACACACTCACAGCAGGGGATAACTGCAATGAAACAAGATATTGTGGTACGGCTTGGGAGCAGGGCCACTCTCAACCCACAGTTGCTATTGTATAATGTAGAGTCTGTGGCTTGAATTTTTGTTCCACTCATACGTTTCCTTGCCATACTGTTGGTGGTGTATTAGCTGTGTTAAGATAATGCTAATACTAGCGTCAGTTGAACCAAATCACTCAAAAACACCTACAACAAAATGTTCAGCTGTTACTTAACAGTTAGCATCTTATGATCTGTTGGTTGGTTATTAACTTTCTAGCTAGCTAATGCTGACAGGCAGCTAATCACCTCACACAACTATTAGCAGCAACACTAATACTCTTGCTATCTGTAAAGTTTGAGTAGGTAAATAGGGCTGTTTATTAGGGCAAATTAGCAATAGTAATATGTTTAGTACTGCTGTTACTTTTGAGTTTAGTGAGCTAGCTAGCGAGGGGATTTCCCACAGTCAGCTGATGCTTGTTGTTGTTATGCAGATCAGTTTTATTTTTTCATGTGCAATGCAGAGTAGGTGAATGCAATGTTGTTTGTTGCACTGACAGCATTGACATTTTTTTGCAATCTCAGCAGCATCATGTCCTTCCAAAAACAATGTCCCGGTCACTCTGAATAATCCACATATCTCGCTGTAAACCGTTTTCATTTGAACTACTTCCTGCCAAAGAAATAATCCCTGTAAAAATGGTAGTTACTGACCAATCCTGGTCTGCTTCATGCTCTTTGTAAGTGTTCAAATAGATAAAGAGCTCTTCTAGGTGACACATTTGGAAGAGGAGGATGACATAGGAGCAGAGGTGGACATGCGCTAAAATGTTTTCAGGAATCTGACTCGATTTATGAAAGGAAGTGCAATTTATCTCACTGAACACATTTATAGACTCAGATGTGGCAGTCTCACTTGCCGTTTCAGTTACATTCTCACTCCACCAAAAGAAGCACCAAGACCAAAGTATTGAATGCTATCGTTGAATACTGCAGTTAAACAATTGAGCTTATTAACTACTCAAAATAGGATCTTACTGTACAAATATCTGAGTGTATATAAGACTCATACTGTACGTGTTTTTTTCTAAATCAGCACATTTCATACTAAGCATTTCACTTTGCCAGACAGGCTTCCTTTCTGCAGTGTTTGGATTAGCAATGCTGCAAGGCTCTACTGTATATGCAAGGCCTTCAGCTTCTCATTTCTCCCCACAGTGATTTCTCTTACTTACTAATCTTCAAAATTGCAATGCCAGCGTAGAATATTACAGATTTGCGAGCTAGGAGAGAAACCATGACTTAGTAGTTTCAACCCATTTTTCAATTTTTTTTTTTTTTGGTGAGACAGCTTAATTAGGTCTAAGTCTGCTCAGAAGAATGTGATGTGCATTCACCCTAAGAGAGTGGGAAATGGGGAAATGGGCAGGGGATTAGATGGCCGGGAAGGGAAGGAAATAGAACGAGGGAGAAAATGATATTAAAAAGGAAGAGCAGGAGGTGGAGCAGCAGCAGAGATGGTCAGAGCGGAAGAAGAGAAATGCATTGAGAGGTCAAGATTTTGTGTGTGTGAAAATGAAGAGAAATGTGCTCACAAAAACAGACACACACACACTCGCTCACTCTCTGACGCACACACAGAAGGTTCTTTCATCAGGGTCAGTACTCTAGTGGGGGACAGGCCAGCCTGACCCAGAATCCTTTGCCTCAAGGCAAAGCATCATGGGGTTTTATTTTTAGTGGGGAATCGGTACAACCTCACAGTTGTAGGCCACACACACACACACATACATACAGTACACTGTGTACTAGCATAAATAACCACACAGTATGCACTTATGCACACTACACACACTTTATAATGCAAAAGACATTTCAACTTAATGTTCTACTTTTTACTCCATTGTGATGCCATGCACATAAAATAACCAGTGCTTTTGTTTGCTTGTGCTTTTATCATCCTTCAGACCAGACACAGACATCACCGCATCCCTCCACGATCGGGTGGACAAACTTGAGAAGCATCTCAGGTACGTCAACACACTCACACCATCTTTCAGCTGTCTTCCCCCTCTTTGTCCTCCATTTTCTCTTTTCCACCTAGTTCAGCTGGGCGTGCATACAGTATTAGCGCTATATATATATATATTTTTTATATTGTTTTGTACAAAACAAGGATTCACTCCGGCTCTTCATCCATACATCACTGCAGTACCTGTTAGCAGGGCATTTAAAGTGCTGAGGAAGAGCCCATCAGTGTGGTGATTAGTGCTGCAATGCTTGGGAAATGTTCACTTTGAAGCAATGCTTATTACTTCTCTCCCCCATTATGGGCCTGATGGAAAACCGCAAGAAGGAGAGGAGACATGGATGTGCAGTCAACACACACACACACACACACACACACACACACACACACACACACACACACACACACACACACACACACACACACACACACACACACACAAAACACACACACACTTGATATCAACGGACCTCTCTCTGTCTCAAGGTATTCAAACAGCCTCAGGCATTTTCTCGGTTACAGGTTAAAATCACTTACGCGTCGCACCTCTCCCTCTCTCTCTCTCTTATTCCCTCTCTTTCTCCTCCACCCGCCTCTCCTCAGGGTGAACTTTCAAACACAGAGAAGTGATGATGAGGAAGGAAGGAGGATAAGGATGAAGGCAGGGGGAGGGCAGGAGCCTGAAGGGAATGCGAATGTAGATGATGAGGAGAAGGAAGAGGCAACAGGAAAGCGTGTGTTGGCCTTTGCAAACAAATATCCACACATATTTACACGAAGGCACACACAACCATGCACAACTGCACCCGGGGGAGCCTGGGAAGTGTGTTTATGTATATTTTGAGCTGAAGCATTGTGGCGCATACACACACACACACACACACACACACACACACACACACACACACACACACACACACACACACACACACACACACACTCTTACCCAGATGAATCAGGTAGTAAATGCGAAGTGTCTGCTCTCCAAGTGCCTCCAGAATAAAAGCTGTTTTCAGCTGCTGCCACTGCCACTTTCTGGCACATTAATATGTGCACGGGGAACATGCAAACACTCCTACACATACATTCACACTTGAGCAAATACACACATATCCCCCCCCCACACACACATGTCGTAAATATAAAGGCTTGTTGTCCATATCTTTTGCTCACATTCACACACATATAGCCACACACACATATACACACAGTCACCTGTTTACTATGGTAATGAGTTGCAGCAGAAGGTGAAGATCTGTAGCAGCACAGCCCTGTTGAGACTGGGGGTGTCACTCTAATCCCACGCCAACACACGCACACACTCTTCCTCGGTCATATGTGACTGTCAGCATCCACATGCTCCACGACGAACACACTTACAAAGAGGTGCTGTCGTGTTGGCGTTGCAGTTCATCACGTTGCTCTTCAGTCTTGCTCTACACTTTCTCCATCTGCACCGTGGCTTGCAAATAACTTTCTGCTGCCAAAATAATGAACAGCGTAGAGTGTACACATCTTCTGTCTTTCTCATCTGTACTCTCCCTTGAATGTTTCAGGCTTTTTTTTTTTTTTTTTTTTAACCTGCTTTTCTTCTTCTTTTTTCTTACTGTGATACTTACCACTGCCAATCATCCTGTCTTTTGCTAGTACTGAAAGAACTTGTTGATTAATGTGACTTTGAACTGTATTTGTTTTTTTGTGCGGTTTTCTTCGTATTAGTTTGTATGATTATGTCACCTACTTTATGACACTAGCGATTATATATGTATGAATCTGTGCTGCTTACTTAATAGTGTGGTGGAGGTTCTGGAGAAACACGGCCTGCAGAAGCCTATTTCATATGTGAGGAACAGCCAGAGCAGCGAAGAAGAAGCCCACCAACTAATGGTCAAACTGTGCCGCCACACTGGCCGCAAGTATGAACACAACACGGAAACTTACAAACACAAATGTCTCTCAATATCCCAGAAACATACCTAACGTGTAGGTGTATGTGTCCAGAAACCCTCCAGTGAGTGAGACGGTGTGGAGAGGTCTACTGCAGGACCTGCTCGACATGCAGCAGAATGTCTACACCTGTCTCAAACTGGAGACATGTCACCAGGTAAAAACAGCAAAAGAAGATTACACGGAATAATCAGATTTATGCTAAAAGGGTTTGATTAAAAAAGGCGAAACGTGTAATTTAAGGTGTCAGAGTGCACAACTTGCTCCTTGAGTGTAACTTTGTTCCTATAATCCACACATTGAGTTGTGTGTGTGTCCACCTCCTGAACAACTGAGTTCAGACTTCTACAGTGCACAGTTAAACGCCATCTCTCCCTGCATAATATCCACTCTCCTCCCTGACTGCTGCAGGTCTTTGTTGAGTCCCTGCTGTGTTCCAGCCGTGTTGAGAACGTACGCCTGGCAGGGCAGCTCATGCACTGCTCCAAGGTATATTAAACATGACCCGTGACACCACTTCACACTCGCACTTCCCATTGAGTTCTCCAAATATTACACCAGCCGTAATAAATTCTAATGCGGCAGTCTCATTGATCTCTAAATGTTATATTCGTGTTTCCAGGTCAGCCAGGATGTTCCCGTCAGCTTGTCTTTCCGGGGTAAAGGTTACGCTCTGAAGGTGGCCTACAGCAACAGCTTGGAATTAGTGTTGGCTGCTGCCAGAGAGTACTTCAACTCGTCCACAACGCTCACAGACCCCTGCATGGGCTTGGCCAGGTGAGGAGGAACATGAGAAGTATTTCTCTACTTACGAGGACCAGTTTGATATTTTTCAATGGTCCGTTTGCCAGTTCTCAAAGCCCGACTTTACATTTGGTTTGGTTTATCTGAGAGTAAAGATAAATGTTAGAAGTTATAGCTTGTTGGATGTAATTTCCGACCAACCTTGAACAAACTTTGCCATGCAGAAGTGGTTGTGTGCGGTCTCAGATGTGGACCTTGCTTGTTGTTGATGTAGGGAAAACACCATTTATCCCTGCTTGGGTGGATGTATGTTTTTGTGCTCGCATGACATGAAAAAAATAATGGTGCCTTGTTTTATTTCATCTCCTATAGTACGTTGCATTAAGTTTATACCAAGTACAAGTATTTGTATGAGAGTGCATTTGTGTCTGTTGCTGCTTTTAGATCTCAGAGGGGGGCTGGTGGGTGACTAACCTTACCGTCTGTTCGTAGTGGGGAAGTGGGACAGTAATTGGGTCGTCATTCATTTATAGTAACTAATGCAGTAGCCCCCCTCCACACGCTTGGACAACATCATCCATTGTAACACTCCCACTCTGTGTGTGTGTGTGTGTGTGTGTGTGTGTGTGTGTGTGTGTGTGTGTTGCTTGTGAATTTGAGACATGAGACAGAAAGTAGTCTGTGAACTTCTGCATGTGGCTTTGAAATTAATAGGCCATACAGACTAGCTGCCTGTGTCCTTTAGATTAAAATAACTGCTCCACAGACACACATTTTACCCTGTGTACTAAAGGCCAAAGACACACACACACACACACACACACACACACACACACACACACACACACACACACACACACACACACACACACACACAAACACACAAACACAAACGCGCGCGTGCACGCTCTTACAGATACACAAACTGTACCTGCCGGTGTCCTGAAAGGATGTGGTCAGTGGCACGAGTTTACACAAGGACAAAAAGATCTCTTAAAATAACATGGGAATCCCCTCCCAAGTACTAAAATGATCCTGCAGCATCACTCAGGACAGACAGAACAAAGGCAAACTCACACAGAGACGCTCACATACACCGAGACAGGCAAAGAAAGAAGTACAAACACAGTATCAACAGGTCCTGAACAAATCTGAAAACAAGTTTTATATATCATTTAAAGCTGAACTAATCAATATCTTTACATGAACAATGGGTCAAATTACTATAGGTCGGGACTCACCACTCTTATCATTCTCGTTTCCACCAGCATCAGGAAGCTGTTTTTAGATTTATTTTTATTTTTTTAAAGCTCTAAAAAAATCACTGTATGCTTCCTGCCCAGCACCAAACAGCTGACAGACAAAGTTAGCAACTAGCTAGTGAACACAGTGGAACATTTAATGCTTAAAGAGCCAGAAATTTCCCTCAGAAGTTGGTGGAGACCAAAAACAGAACTAAAAGCAGAGTTAATATTTGACTTAAATCCAAGGGCGTTACTTTGGGTTCAACATTGGGGGGGTTGAGATCTCCACTTTTGAGCAAAATTGAATTGATTTAAAAACTTCATTTTCAGCATTCTGGTGAATTTGTATGCATCAGTTCATTGTGCAAATGTCTTTATTTATGTTAGGGAACTTTTACTAGGTAAATTACGCCTATGCTTAAATGGATGCTAATGTTGTGCTGTGTCTGCTGGATGCACTGAAATTGTTAAATTCCTGGGTATAGTTTATCTCTTTCCAATAAAATAGGCTTATTTAATGTAGTTTAATTAGCTTGTTTACCAAACGATGTAAATTGTACTGCCAGTACAGCGTTAGATTTATTTTCCTCAGGTCTATTATGGTACTAGTCCAGTTGATCTCAGGGAGGTTGACCTACATGCATGTCATTATCAGCACTGGACAAGGTCACTACAACTACAACCATTTGTTTTAACTGTTTCCACTTAACTTTTAGACTTTTTATCTTTTGTTTTTTTAAAGTTACAACTTCCTTTCACTTCTATTCTAGATATATGTAAAAGTTGTCCCAAAATGTCCCTGGTGTAGCTTTTTAAAACTTGCAGATACACTTGTGAGAAAGACGCACATCCATAATTAGGGCTGCACAATTAATCGCAATGTTATCGGAATCGCAATATGAACTAGTGCAATATCCAAATCGCAGGGGGGCAGAATATTTGTTAAAGGCAAAATATGTGTCAAACCATTCTAAAATAAAGTATTGTGGTGCTGCAGAGACGTCCCGGCCTACATATCCTATCTTACATACTAAAGAAAAAATCTTTGTTTGGTACAGATCCTCGCAAAAAAAATATCGTGAATCCTATCGCAATCGCAATATCAGTAAAAATAATCGCAATTAGATATTTTCCTAATATCGTGCAGCCCTAACCATAATACAGGAAAAGAAATGTCAGAAATAAGGGGGGGGGGGAGAGATTAATTTTGCTGCTGGTTGTCTCTCTCATATTTAAGAAAGCTCATCATGGGCGCCAGGTTGGCTCAATTGGTAGAGCGGGCACCCATATGTAGAGGTTTACTCCTCGATGCAGCGGCCGCGGGTTCGACTCCGACCTGCGGCCCTTTGCTGCATGTCATTCCCTCTCTCTCTCTCCCTCTCCCCTTTCATGTCTTCATCTGTCCTGTCAAAATAAAGAAAATGCCCCAAAAAATAATCCTAAAAAAAACAAAAGAGAGCTCATCATGCAAGACCTTGTTTGAGTAGGAGAGAGCTGGAGTGGAAATGACACAGAAATGAGGAGAGAGAAATCATTTTTGTGTCGGTATGCTGCTGTTTGATGTGCTGGTGTGGAACTTAGTTTGGTTAAAAGAAGGACAAGGTCTCTACTACAGTGTGGTGTTCCATTGATAGAAAACTGCTACACAAATGCTAAATTGTATTCTCCCGTGTGTCTGTTTAATAGGAAGTAGTTATCTACACATGACATGCTGCAAAGCACATTGTGACTCTCGAAACTGAAATAGATTTTTTTTCACCATCGTCTTTTCCAAGGCAGTCTCCACGCTCACACGCGCCTGCAGACACTTCACAGCATGAGTACATAATCAACATGCCCTCTTTCTGTCTCTCATTCGCCCATCCACAGCCCTTTCCTCTGCTCTCATTTGCCAGGACAAACCTCTTGTTCCTGGCAAGAACACCAGCCGTGTTCAAAGAGTGGGAAGCTGCTGAGAGTGCTTTACCGAGTGTGTCTCTAGTCTGTTAACAATATTGATTTAAACTGTTTTGAAGATTTATGTTTTCAGTTGCCTTCGTTACGCTGATAGGGATTCTGGGATGCCTCTTCTTCTCTGTCCGTTGTCTTTGTTCCCACACTGCAAGGGTTAAAGAAAACTGTGGTTTGGCTGACGTCAAAGCTTTTTGATGTGGGATTTCATTATTCGTAAATTAATCATTCGGTTTTTTTCCCCCCACTTTTTCTCTCAATCTTTGGTGTATTTTGCTTTGCTGTGTAATTGTGTGACGTGATAATTGTGAAAACCAACAGCAGGCACAGACTCTCACACATTCAGTGTGCTGTTACATATGCTAACTAATGTGCTACATAATCCTATTAAGGGTAATGAGTGTGGATTGTGTTGGAAGAGAAAACTCTCCTGTTTTAGATCCGTCAAATGAGTCTAGACTTTGTAAATAAATCCTCTTGAGCAGTCTTATGCTTCTGAACACGGTGTTGAAAAACTTCAACAAACTTCAGATTCAATAAGCAATTTTTGCTACAACTTTGAAAGTGTGTACCTAAATAAGTAAAACTCTTTTAGTCCTTCCCACTGAATTTGTCATACAATCAAATATGTTGCTGCTGTTTTAAAACCATTTTCGAAGAATGTAAGTGATTGTTGTGAGTTTCCATGTTCAGGTCATAAGAATCGGAAAATTCAGACTTCCGTTACTGGTTGTTGTCTTCAACAGGGCATGTCTCCAGCTGATCACAGACTGTCCTCCGGCCATTCAGGAGGAACTAGACCTCATCAGCGCCCTGAGCCAACTGGAAGACTTCAGCGTCAGTATCCTGCCGCTGCAAGGTACTACACAGTGTTTATGTCTGTGAAGTAAATGGGCTCAGTTCACCACACGTGTGCTTGCATTTGTTGTCTGTGCTGTGTCTATTCTTATAAGTGTTCCTAATTCAAACTCAGACATGTAGCGGATGTAAGGACGTCGTCCTTAACCTCACTCACCCATGCACCATCCAACCTGTCTCTATCTCTGCCGTCAGCTCCTCCATCCCTCCCTATGTCACTTCTTGCCATTATATCTAAATATATGGTTATTTATGTATCAACTGTTGTGCAAACAACATCTGCCTGATGGCCTAATTAGGATTGAAGTGTTTGGTCTCTGCGTGTGTGCTGTCTCCTACACTCACACACACATGTCATTTTTTTTTTTTTTTATATATATTTCCGTTCCATCTGTAAACCTGGCCAATCAGTATTCACCTCCACACTCCTTCCTTTCTCTCTTGTCTGGCTCCACCTCTGTACCCTATCGCAGCAGTTCCCAGGCATGGCTCTCTGTTAAAGGAAACTGTGGAGCCAGAATGCACCAGCTTGGCCCCTCATCGCCTCACCTCTGAACCGAGGTGTTGTTTGCCTCCGAGGCCTCTGCTCTCGTCCCCCTTTTGCCCTCATCAAACTGAGCTGCCAGCATAAAACCACTGTGACAGAGAGAGCCATAAACTACCATCTCTCTCACCCTCTTCTTTTTCTCTTTCTGCATCACTTATTCCTTAGTTGTTCCTTTTCCACTCCCTTTTTGCTCCCTTACTATCACTCCTGTTTCTCCTCACTCCCTTCTGTCTCCTCGCATTATTTTTTCACTGCCCACGTATCCTTACCTGTGAGACCAAGTGAGAACAGGAGAAAGTTTAGGAAGAAAGTATGGGAAGGAAGGAATGAAGGAAAAATGCGACAGGGGACAGGCGCATGGAAAGAGCCAATGAATAAAGAGGTTGTAGAAAAAGGTGTCGTAAAAGGAAAAATTTCCAATTATTACATTTTTGTGTATGGGTTTTGTATCTGTTATAAGTGTCTAAAGCCTATTTTCAAAGTTCAGGCTCCATGGCTCTGTATTGCCTGCGGTGCCCTCACACAATCTTTTATACTGACTCAAGGACACATGCACACATACTAGTGTCCACACACAAAAATACACATTCACTTTCTTTTTCAGAAATAGTAAAAGCCATATCCCTGCAGGTTCGCACACTCACAGATAAACACGCACAAGTATGAAGTGGAAGATTTGAGCATAGGTAATCCATCTTACCCAGCCCCCAACTGCGCCTTAAGCGATGCTTCATGCACACCACCCTCCGCAGAATTCCCTCTAGGCCTCGCCCAAAGGGATGCCAAGCCATAAAGATCCTCAGCAGGGTGCAAAGAAAGCAGAAAGGCTTGTGGAGGCACTGAACATGCTATTTCTCATGTTTTCAGTGCAAGTTTAAAAAAATATATGGAAATGGGTTTTTGGGAGTTTCTGTAACTTGGACTCAAATTATGAAAAAGTTGAAAATCTACCTAGAATAGTTCACTGTATCTTGTTAGTTCGGTAAGGACTGATATGCAAGTTATTAAAAATGAAATGCATATTGTAGAAGTCAAACAGTGAGCATTATAACAAGGATATGGTGTAGAATAATTAAAAAAAATGTATTGAGTGATAAAGTGATTTTTTTTTTTTTTTTTTACCTTAATTTATCCAGGTAAGTCGATTGAGAACAAGAGTTCCTTAGGATGCTACATTACACACCAAACACATCCAGCATCCTGAGGCTTATGCCAGAATTATTATTTATTGATTTTAGTTCAGCTTTTAATACGATCACGACTGGATATCTTGCACACCGTGGATGAAATGCTTTTTATCTGACCGCCCCTGTCTGATTAAATAATTTTGAATACTGGGGTGCCTCATGGTTGCGTTTTATCTCCTGCACTTTTTTTCTACGTATGGAAATGAAATGCAGATCTATGATAGCAACTTTAGTCTCTTTAAAGCCTCTGAACACCCACACCGGGTGATTTCAGTTAGTGTGGCTGATTAGACCTCGGCTCAGGTTGAAGCCGAGCTTAGTTGGGAACTTATTAGGTCACAAATCTTTTCTACCAATAAGAATGCCCTGCCCTAACTGATGCAACAAAGCTAACAAGAGGCTCAGGAAGATGTCAAGCAATCACTTTAAACACGCCCAAACAGTCCTGGGAAGGGGTCTAATCAGCCAGATTAATTTAAAACGCTCTCTCTGTGGGTGTTTAGGGACTTTAAGTATGCAGATCACATGGCAATGGTGGGTTTAAGGGTAATAAATAATTAGAGGGTTCCTACATTAATCTCATCAACAATCTATTAAGATACTGTCAGGAGAATGCTTTGGTCATAAACGTTAACAAGACCAAGGAACTCATTGTAAACAAACCAATGTGTCAGCCAATTAAAATTGAGGGCCGAGCTGTAGAGACGGTAGGTAGTTTAAAATATCGAGGAATGATCTTAGACACGCACTTAAATTTAAATGAACACTCAGTGCAAAGGTTCATGGGACTGTGTTCTGGACTGTTCCTGTTCTAGTTGAAGTGTGTTTTTAATAATGGTCTGTTAATGTTTTGGGTGTGCATTTATGTTACGCGGGTTTTAGTGTTGTGTGCTTCATTTAGTGTTCATGTTTACAATGTCTGCGTGTTACCATGGCCGAGACCTGGGTGGAGATTGATGGCCTCTGGGCAGCGAGTGTGCGTTCAGCATTTTATTAAATAGCTTGAAAAAAAATCTCCTGAGTGAATCCTTCCACGCAGCTCACCACAATAAAGAGTTGCCGTTCCATTAAGACCACTCAAATATGCAACCATTGACACTGATGTGGTGCTGACAAAATGTGTGTGTGTGTGTGTGTGTGTGTGTGTAGGGGATGGGATGGGATGGGATGGGGGGTGGGTTAGTGTTGTTTGTGTGTTTTTTATTGTGCCCTGCCAGGGGACTGCAGATGTAAATTAGCCTGAGGCTAACTCTGGTACAATGCATCAAATGGTAACATTTATGTTTAAAATTGTACATGGTCCCTGATAAATAAAAAATAAACTAAAGTATATTTTCCGACAACATCACTTGCTGGTACGGAAATGTAGGGGCTAGGAACAAAAATAGTTCAAACTGCCAGCAAGATTACAGAGACAGGTGGTGGAGCTGTACACAGCACAAGGAGGAAAGCAACATTAATAGTTCGGTAGCCTTCATATCCTTAATTTAATGGGTTTGAAAAACTCCTTTCAGGAAGACGATATAGGCTACCCATAGCAACGAAAAACAAGAGTTCTTTCATAGCATCCTCTGTCATTTCACTAAATAAATTACTTTGATTAGATATTAGTGACTGCTGCTGTTTTTTATGACGTCTATTTAAGATGTGTCTTAATTGTTAATATTTAAGCTCTTTCATCCCAGCTGTTTATTCACTTATTACTTATTTATTGTCTTTATCTCATGTATTCTAATCAATGGCAGAGGACGTTTTTTATGTGTATATGTGTCGGTAAAGCCAAAGAAAAACTTCCAATAAAGATGTCTATTCTACTATGCAATATAAAAACACCTACTGTATCATCATCATCATCACTATACTGTATCATTATACAACATTTTATTATTTCGCAGAGATCATGACAGCAGCTGCATCCATCATTTACACATCATTTGTATCGTCAGCTGCAACTTTTCCAGATTGAATACAGTAATTAGCGAAACATGTCTGACACCCCTCCCCCTCTGCCTTCCTTCTTCTCTCCCTCCCAGTGCGCCTGCGATCAGACCGTCTGTCTCTCATAGAAGAGTGCATCGCCCACTGCTCCACGGCCTACAAGCAATCCACTACTCTGCTGAATCTGGCCTCGCTTCTCAGAGTGGCAGGTATCTAAAGACGCATACACACAGACACCACTGGCCTCATCACAGCACCTTTATATACAGTGTGTGTATATATATATATTTTTTTTACATAATTTTTGTTTTTATCATGGGGATTAGGGTGATGAATGAATTCAATGAACATTAACTGATTCTCTGGTGGCAGATTCATTACAAAGCTCATGAGATTAAGGGAGAAAGGAGCGCCCACACGAGACACAGAGACGTACCCCGGCATGCGTGGGTACTTTCAGCGCGTGCACTGACAGTTCTCACACAAGAGGGAAATTCATCTTCATGAGCAGCGGGTTTTTTCTCTCTCTCGCTTTTTTCAAATTTGTACACCAGGATTTGCAAGGATATCTTTGTGAACAGGATATATGGATAGATGTTGTTCCTGAATGGCAGCCCATTCATACAGTAGATACAACCCCAAAAAATGTCATGATACTTGTCATTTTTTGTCCTTCTGTTCTCATTTTAGCCCAAATCTTATTTACTGTTCTTCATAGCTGAGGAAGTTTTACAGACAATATTATGAGTTTTGAGAATGCTGCATCACCCATAAAAATTGTTTGGAGTTGTTTGCTGTACCTACAATCCAGGCAACCACCGTTGGGCCTCTTTGAACCTGTTTGTTGCTTTAAGAACAGATAGAAGATCTTTGATCCTCCAAACCACTTTCGAAGCTGACAGATGCTGGAAAGAGGCACTCAAGTTAGTGTTCAATTCAATTTGTTGAACAAATTTTTTTTTTTTTTTGCAGTGATAATCTAGTTATATTAAAGTGCTTTTTCCATGATGTCCAAAAAATTCATCTTAAAAAAAACAGACATAACCTTGACATGTACAGTATGTGGAGGAAAAAGTGAAATGAAACATTATCATATACACTCACAAACCCCACCAGGAAAGCCGTTGTTGAGCCTTTTCTAGTTTTGGTTAACAGTTTTCAGTTCTTTTAAGTATTTCTCTCTTCTCTTCTTTCTTTTGGAGTTGACCAGAAAAATATGTTTACATCAGTCTGCTTGTGGTTATTCCAGAGGGGATTCTCTTATATTTAGTTATGTTTTTGTGAGCTTTCATATCTCCCATTTGGGATTAGAAACTGCGGAAGAGTATCACTGCGATCACACGCTGCTAACCGCTAACTGATGAGTCAACACATGAAACGTGAGTGATGTTGGCTCAGTTTTGATTCATTTTGAATTCCTAGTTAAAATTCATGAAGATCAAAATAAATATATGTTCATATTTTGTACATTTAGACCCCTCCTACCACCCACAGCCACCCCATAACACCACAACATGACACTGACAACGTGGGAAAGTTTAAGATGTCATCCCGTTACATCTCATGCTCCAACATGACACGAACATTGCTGTTTTTCTCTCTCTCTCTCTCTCTCTCTCTCTGTCCATCCTTCTCCCTCTGTATCTCTGTTTGTTTTTCTATGAGATAGACTTTTCTGCCGTCTATCTGTCTCTCCATGTGTGTTGCTTTCCCCTCTTCTGTCCTCCATCTGTTAACTCTGTAGCCCGTTCTGTCTTGTCTCTCTGAGGCCTGTCACCAGCTAAAGGAAACCTGCTAACAGAACGGCCTTGTGGCAGTTCTGTCTCTGTGCTGCTCACATTCAAGTCAGCAGGCAGCTCTCGCTGTGTGGTTGACGAGAAAAAAAAAAAAGGGAGATGAGAAGAGGAATAAACACATTTTGAAATAAATAAATGCAGGGGGGAGGCTTTTGAAGGGCGCATAGCTCTGGGACTCTGTGGTGAATATTTAATGCATGTATCACCAGCACACTGGTTAAAACCCCCTAAGGGTTTGGTGCCCGCCTCGGTCTACAGAAGAGCTCCTTAAATCATTCTGTCTTATGGGGTAGAGAGAGTTGTTTTTGTCTGAATGCTGACTCGGCCAGGATCATGGTGATCCAGTATAGAGGCTCGGGAGTTCACTTTGTATTCAGAGCTCATTGTCTTGAGTATTTCCTGTTTGTTGTTTCCCTGACATTTCTCACCTTTGTACATCCCCCTTTTGATTGGTCTGTCAAACGACCGGTAGAGGCTTTGATTGAAAATAAATGCCAGATTATGTCTTAAAAGCATTTGGTCTAAAAGGGGTGATAGAATGCAAAACTGATTTTACCTTGTCATGGTTGAATAATGACAGTTTAGTGGGTAACTAGGACATACATAGAACCTCTAAATCCCATTGACACCTCTTTTCTCAACGAGCCCCATAGTTGACGTCAACTATTGCGGCTCCTCCTCATTTGGCTCTAGTCTTTCTCTTTGTCACGCCCCAACATTTGCATAGGCTACACAACTGACCTGAGATCAGTCTCTCTCTGAATCTAGGTCGTGCAGATCTCAGAAATTGTATACATTGTTCATATGCTATTTTACCATTAAATTCACTTCTGAGACTTTTTTTATTCGAGAAATCAACTATGTAGAGGTCAAATATGGGCCGTTTTACGAAAATTGATGTCTAATTGCAAATTTTGTCCGACTGTGTGTCGGAGTTCAGAGGCTGGTGCTGTCTGTGTAGCTGCCTCCCCGCCTGGCCTGCCTTCCTTCACAGACCCCGGCCTGCTGTGAGGTAGATGGAGCTCAGTCACGGCTGGCAACCCACATCACTCCATACCCGCGCAAAGTCACCGTTTTGGGCTAATGGACTACGAAAAGCCGCTGCTCTGACAGAGCTCCAGGGCCTGCAACTCCCCTCTTCCTGCTAGCTAAATGCCCGGTGTATGTGAGTGAAAGCGCGGTCAGCGAGCTTGTTACGCCAGCATTCTCTTACCACAGGTTCCAGTTACTCTTTTAATGTGTGTAATTATAATGTGTTGAGTTATTTAAACAAACGATTGGGAAAATAAACGCCGCTTGTCCGCGAGTCTCATTGATAGAGCCTGCGGCTGGATGGAGCTCTATTAATGAGAGCTAGCTAGCCTCCTCTTAGAATTCCTCTGGAATTCACAAAAATTCATTAACTTGAAATCGGACACAGTTGTTAGCTTTATAAGACATTTAGTTAGATGTTGTATACGTGGCGTGACGAAATTCAAACTGTAAATATACTCGAATTACGCCGAAAAAGAAGCTAACTATCCATGATTTGTAGCTAGGATTGAAGGGACAGTCACAGCTAACAAAACACCTTGTCTTCACAAATATTAATTAACTTGAAATCGGACACCGTTGTTAGGTTTATAAGACATTTAGTTAGATGTTGTGTAAGTGGCGTGACGAAATTCAAACTGTAAATATACTCGAATTAAGGCGAAAAGGAAGCTAACTACCCGTGATTTGTAGCTAGGATTGAAGGGACAGTCGCAGCTAACGAAACACTTTGTCTTCACAAATATTAATTAACTTGAAATGGAATTTTTTGTTTTAAATTTAGTTATATTTTGTATAAGTGGCGTGACATGTGTGTAACATGTGGTAAGAGATTGCTGGTGTAACAAGCTCGCTGACCGCGCTCTCACTCTTACACAACGGGCCATTTAGCTAGCAGGAAGAGGGGAGTTGAAGGCCCTGGAGCTCTGTCAGGGCAGCGGTGTTGGTAGTCCCTGCTGTGGGCTGGCAGCCGTGATGGAGCTCCAAGTACCTCATGGCAGGCCGGGCGGCGAGGCAGCACCAGCGGCTGAACTCGCACACAGTCTTACCAAATTTGCAATTAGCCATCTATTTTCGTAAAACCTTAAGGAACAGTGTAAAATTCCCTATATAATCATTCTATCACCCCTTTAAAGAACACACACACACACACACAAACCTCTATTTTGAGGTCTTGACAGCTTTTGAAGACACCCTTTCACCAGTCACCCTGAAAATATTTGACCCACACCTCTTTCCCTCTCGCAGTAAACACTGCATTTCTATCTGCCACTCGTTTCGCAGACAAACACACACACACACACACACACACACAAACACACACACTCACACACACACAGACCAATCCAGCACCATCACATTTCTTCATCTCCACGGGCGTCCTTTGATCTGCAGTGTGCAGGTTTGTTCAGAAGTCCTGCTTCTGCCTCTTTTGATCGTCCCGTCCTCTACCTTATTGTTTACTGAACTTAGACAGAGATCAAAGATTGCCCTGTGCCGCTACTTGAATGTTAACACCCCAGCCAATCCCACCAACACTATCAAATTGAGATTTATTCCTGTTAAGCAAGACAGCAGGATGATATATTTTTTTTAATATTTCATACTCCCTCTTTTAGATCAACAGACACGGCAATAACCTCATTTAAGGCAGACAGATTAATATGTAGTCTCAGGCTTGGTCAGTGGTGCAGCTAATACAGTTAGACTGTGTGTGGTCAGATGGAGATTTAATAAAGAGGTGTATTAAGCCAGATGTTATTGTTATTATTTGTTTATTTAAAAGGGACAATGCACATCAATTGCCATTTTTTTGATTACACTCAAAATGTAAATGTGCCAGAGTTATCAAAAAAGCTCATTTTCATCTGTAGTCCCTGGCAGGTCAACACATCATCCTATTACATTAATAAAAAAAAGAATGCAAGAAAGATAGAAAGAAAATTAAGAAAGAAGTGAAAAATAGAGAGGGACAAAAAATAAGTACAATACAAAGAAGGGCAGTACCTAGGATGAGGTACACCCGCTTGTACGTGATGTTGTACGTGATATGTAGGATTATGAGATTTGGTCTTTAGTGTGTTAGCTTTGACATGTTGACATTTCTCAAGATAAAAAAAAAAAAATAGTATTTGATGATTAGAGTTGATGTCTGCTTAAATGGATATGTGTCTGTTTGTATCTAGGCGATGACAAGGATGCACGGAAAGGCCAAGTGCTGACCCTGCTGGCAGAGCAGGCTCTCCAGTGTCTGGACTTCAAGGCCTCCTACATCCACTGTCAGGACCTCATGGCTGCAGGTATGTAACATGTGGCACAGTACACAGGCAGGTAGTTGACAGAACTATTAGAGTGCACTGAAGCTGTTAAAAATCTAATGTGAACGTTCCTCCTGCCTGTCTGCATCATTACATGACGATGGCAAAGCTTCCCCCAAAAACATTCATTATCTGCCAAATTCATTTGGATTTTTAACATCCTGGCGACAGAGCTCCACCATAGTCACTGTCATAAAAGTGATTTTTTTTCTTCTTTCTTTCTCGTTCTTCTCTTTGCCAACCTTTGGTTAGCTCTTCTTGTGAACGATGAAGTAGCAGCAGTTTCACGATCTTGGCTCATAAAAGCGACCGTGTCAATTAAAAGTGAAGGGTTCTTCTTTTTTTTTATGCCAAGGAAATGCTGCAGCTCCCTGCTGGAGTTCCTGACTGACAAATCATAGACTATCATCCACTCACATACTGTCCAAGGTCAGATTTAGGTTACACTGGTATTTAATAATCAAGATACAGTATAGCATCACATCATTGCTTTGATTTTCTTAACATATTTCGCTTGTACGTATTAAATGACCAGTTATTATTTAGTATTTACAAACCTGAATATCTTACTAGAAATGAATACACACAGATTTTGAATCCACATGAACGAATCACCCTTATACAGTGGGGAAGTATTTAGTCAGCCACCAATTGTTTAAGTTCTCCCACTTAAAAAGATGAGAGTCCTGTATTTTCATCATGGGTACACTTCAATGTCATTTTGTCTATGAAAGACAAAATGAGAAAAAAAAAAACCAGAAAATCACATTGTAGGATTTTTAAAGAAATAATTTGCAAATTACGGTGGAAAATAAGTATTTGGTCAATAACAAAAGTTCATCTCAATACTTTGTTATATACCCTTTGTTGGCAATGACAGAGGTCAAACGTTTTCTGTAAGTCTTCACAAGGTTTTCACACACTGTTGCTGGTATTTTGGCCCATTCCTCCATGCAGATCTCCTCTAGAGCAGTGATGTTTTGGGGCTGTCGCTGGGCAACACAGACTTTCAACTCCCTCCAAAGATTTTCTATGGGGTTGAGATTTGGAGACTGGCTAGGCCACTCCAGGACCTTGAAATGCTTCTTACGAAGCCACTCCTTCGTTGCCCGGGCGGTGTGTTTGGGATCATTGTCATGCTGAAAGACCCAGCCACGTTTCATCTTCAATGCCCTTGCTGATGGAAGGAGGTTTTCACTCAAAATCTCATTAATTTCTCAATTCATTCTTTCCTTTACACGGATCAGTCGTCCTGGTCCCTTTGCAGAAAAACAGCCCCAAAGCATGATGTTTCCACCCCCATGCTTCACAGTAGGTATGGTGTTCTTTGGATGCAGCATTCTTTCTCCTCCAAACACGACGAGTTGAGTTTTTACCAGAAAGTTCTATTTTGGTTTCATCTGACCATATGACATGCTCCCAATCCTCTTCTGGATCATCCAAATGCTCTCTAGCAAACTTCAGACGGGCCTGGACATGTACTGGTTTAAGCAGGGGGACACGTCTGCCACTGCAGGATTTGAGTCCCTGGCGTGTGTTACTGATGGTAGCCTTTGTTACTTTGGTCCCAGCTCTCTGCAGGTCATTCACTAGGTCCCTCCGTGTGGTTCTAGGATTTTTGCTCACCGTTTTTGTGATCACCCCACGGGGTGAGATCTTGCGTGGAGCTCCAGATCGAGGGAGATTATCAGTGGTCTTGTATGTCTTCCATTTCCTAATAATTGTTCCCACCGTTGATTTCTTCACACCAAGCTGCTTACCTATTGCAGATTCAGTCTTCCCAGCCTGGTGCAGGTCTACAATTTTGTTTCTGGTGTCCTTTGACAGCTCTTTGGTCTTGGCCATAGTGGAGTTTGGAGTGTGACTGTTTGAGGTTGTGGACAGGTGTCTTTTATACTGATAACAAGTTCAAACAGATGCCATTAATACAGGTAATGAGTGGAGGACAGAGGAGCCTCTTAAAGTATAAGGTGCAGGTTAACCACCACAACCAATTAATATGTAAATGAAGTGCTCAATATGTATATATTTAAACATTTGTCTTAAAATGTGTTAAAATAACATTTATTGGGGTTTCTTCAAAGGTAGCATGTTTTTTACAGTAACTGGGTGATGATATCATAAGAGGGAGTAGCAACCCATAGCAGGTACATAGACAGGCCAACAACGGGACAATTTTATCCATTTTCGCCATCTTATTCATCACTAAATTCACTTCTGACAACGTTTTAGGCAAGAAATTAACTGTTTAGATTTCGAATATAGGCAGTCTTGCGAAAATCGTTGCTGAATTGACTCATGTCCATCATAAGATTAACGGGAATCTGTGGTTAACTGTCTTTTCGGAGTTAAACTCAACAAGCACCTGACAACCTCGCTGGCCAGCCGTCTCTCTCACACACACACACACACACACACGGCCACGCACACACACATACACACGGCCACACACACACACACACACACCCACACATACACGGCCACACACACAGCGCTACAGCGCAGCAGGCAGAGGAGAGAGTGGGTCACAGAGGCAGCAGTAAAATCAGCCCACTTCGTAGCCCCAAACCTCACCCAGGCACGAATCAGCCGTTTGTCCTAGTGGACCCTCTGCCCTGTTTCTGATGTACTCGTACATCCCGCACAAACACAATAGTTCACCATTTTTGCTAGCTAGCTAGGTCTCCAATATAACTGCTAGCTTACTGCCTACTAGCCGTTAGACTCTTGGAGTCCCTCTTATGACGTCACACCCCGCCTAGTGGAAGGGAGGGGGAGTGCTTAAAACCACTGTAAAAAGTACCAACTTTTCATATTATATTCAGCATTTTGTTATAAAAAGCAATGGTGGGCGGCTCTAATCTTTATGTTTAATAAGCACATTGCTTAACTTCATGAAAAATTTAACCTGCAATTTACACTTTAAAGAAGAAGTTACAGGTCTGTGAGAGCCAGAAATCTTGCTTGTTTGTAGGTGACCAAATACCTATTTTACCGAGGAATTTACCAATTAATTCATTAAAAATCCTACAATGTAATTTTCTGGATTTTTTTTCTCATTTTGTCTCTCATAAGCCCTATTCGCACGGGATAAGTATTATCTAGGGACCTTGTGTGAATTATAAATTACCCCCCCACGTCTGAGTTTCATCTGGCGCGTTCGAACGGGATAAGCGAAGCCTGTGATTTTACTCGAATTTACTGACATTAAGCAACAGTAGAAACATGGGTGTGGGTAGCTCTGCTACGTGTGTTTGTGTGTGGTAAGATCTCGAGGACACACGTACACACACACACACACACACACACACACACACACACACACACACACACACACACAATCTCAACCGGGTAGTCAGTCATCGTCCGATCTGCGACCTCTCCTTTTTCTTTCTCTCACTTTTTTCTCCGGGTGGAGTCAAGCAGGGTCCGGTTAGATGGATAAAACCAAACATTTCACCAAGTTAAAATCTATTAGCTCAAGCTTTACGCTTGATTTATTTGTAACATTAACCTCTAATTATGAAGTGAGCCCCCTCGCTTGATTGTGCATTATTTTTGATAAGCTATTGCTTGGAGATGTCTTGTCGTTATCTCTAGATGTATGATACAAACATAAAAAATATACTTACCACATGCTGCTATACATGTCATCCATCGCCATCTAATCATTCTTTTTGTCTTTGCGACTTGTGGTGGTTTTCATCTTTCTCTTTCTGCAAATTGTATATGATGTATAGCCATTACCGCCAGCACCCAAAACACTGTCAAAACACTCCAACGCACCCTCCATTCTTTGCGAAAGATGGATAAAAAGCGCAAAAGAAGGAAATAGGTACCTTGAAAAACAAAAATCCCCGCGAAATCCTGGACAAAGCAGAGATGCGGCCCCCGCGCACGGGACTAATATTATCACAGGACCTCCCTTTTGTGCCGAAATATGGTAGGTCATTTGCGGGGGAATTATTACTTTACAAATTACAGACATGACCGATTCGCACGGGATTAAGATCACAGACAACCTCCGCAATTATTACAAATGACTGGAGGTCACCAGGTAATACTTATCCCGTGCGAATAGGGCTATAGTTGAAGTGTACCTATGATGAAAATTACAGGCCTCTCTCATCTTTTTAAGTGGGAGAACTAACACAATTGGTGGCTGACTAAATACTTTTTTGCCCCACTGTATATGATACCCCAGTTTAGCAGCTATATTATGTAGCTGCTGGTATAAGGTAGACTGGGTAAACCCAGCCCGATCCGCCAGTGATTTGATTTCGCCCTGCAGCTCAGGCTGGAAACCTGTACGTTTATCTATCCTGCTTCCGTTACAAATTTGCGGGGACCAATCACAAACTGGCTTGTCCACCTGGTGCGCTATTGGCGGGTTTAACACGATGACGATAGAGAAGCGATGGCAACAGCTTTTTGTTTACATTCAACATGGCGGCAATCGAAACGCAGCAACCCGTTGATGCTGCTGTCGCTCCTGTTTTAAAAGATTTCAAAGGCAAATTTTCTCTGTAAACGGAACAGAAACTCGCCCTGGAACAATTCCTACAAAAGAAGGATGTGTTTGCCTTACTACCGAACCAGCTTTGGTAGTATCCTAATTTACCAGCTAGCCCCGCTGGTGGCCAAAAGAATGGAGCTCCGCTCAAAGTGTGTGTGTGTGTGTGTGTGTGTGTGTGTGTGTGTGTGTGTGTGTGTGTGTGTGTGTGTGTGTGTGTGTGTGTGTGTGTGTGTGTGTGTGTGTGTGTGTGTGTGTGTGTGTGTGTAACAAGATGGAGGTTGGTCTGGTGATAGACGACTAGATATAAGGTGGCATCTATGTACAAATCTAGTATCTGTTATTGGCTGCAGACTGCTGGTTAGATAACATTTTAGACACTTGTTAGTGTTGACGTCATGGAAAAGTGGTGATACTGCTAAACGGAGCTTTACCATTGAGTCAAACAGAACAAACCGTTTTAAACAAATTCCCATTCCAAAAAGTTAGTAGTATAGATAGTACCTGGTACTATTTATGGTATCACCTTGGTCTAAGTTCCAAGCGAGCTGAGACGATACTAGAAGGTGGAGTTAAAAAACTGCAGACCTCTGATTGGTTAGAGAGTATCCTCACTAGCGTGATACGGGACATCCTGCACAATCCCTCCTTTTTTATATACCACAAATTTTTTCCCCATTCGCCCCAGATTTAAAATAATGGGAGCCCGCAAAACTGCGCTGTACACTACTACATACACTACGCCATAGATATCGATACGTGTACACTACACCGCAGACTATTAAGGCCGTACAATTAATAAAAGGGCAGATGTTTTTTTTTGCCGTAACAGGATTCAGCGAGTGTCACGCTAAAGATGATGATTATGTCACGGCAGTATTTCTCGTTGTATGTTTGAGCTCTTTGGTGTTTCTTTAGGTTGGTGCCTGTAATGGTTTGTCTTATGGTTTCAAACATTTAAGAATTTCCCACTTTGGGCTTTTTACATCCTACATGGAGGTTGAGTGACTTATGCACAAAAACAATAATTAGGAAAACAATGTCACAGTAATCTTCCAGTCTAGACTGCCAACTCCTCAGGGATTCAAGGTGGTCACTGCTAAGTTGATATTTTGTCTGACTCCGCTTCGTGTTACGCCACATAAAAATTAAAGTGAATACAATTTCACTGAGTCTTCCCACAGTGCTGAGTAACGGGAGACAGCGTGGATGAGAAAAAGGTGTCTGGGCGAAAGAGAAGGTGTAATCAGATAACCACCGGTGTTCTTTGTCTGCGAACGCAGTGGGAATAATTGAATCTCTAAGAATTAAGTCAGGCGGCTGTGTTGCTTTTTGACTGTGATGAAGCTGGAACAAATGTGGCACAGATATTACAATGCATTATTTTCTTCAAGGGGAAGCATGATTTAGACTTAAATGTATTTTAATACCCCAAGGGCTTGGAAGGTTAGACGTTATTGTTTCATCAATATCTTAACATTATATCCTCCACAGCTGCAAATTCTTAGATTTCATGCAGCATGTGTGTGTGTGCGCTTTACCTTGTGTGTTTTTCTATGCCTCTGTCTTCTATCTAATTCAGAGTAGATTAGCAGTGCTAGAAAGACAGAGATAGAACATGAAAACCACTTCTGCTCACCCATATTTGGTGATATGTTTGTGTGTGAACAGAGTCAATTTGTGTGTTTACATTTGACAGTTTGACCTTATATTTTTGCTTCATCTCCCCTTGCCGGGTAATATTTGTATTGATTCTTTTATCGCAGAATGCTGTCATCTCCTGCACTCATTCACTTGAATTAAAAACCTGTTGTCCTTTTTTTCACCTTTCCTCTCTTACTCTGCCTTACCTCCCCTTCTTGTTTGCCTCCATGTGTTCTCCCTCCAGGTTACAGTCCAGCGTGGGACGTGTGCAGTCTGCTCGGTCAGTGTGAGGGCTATGGCGACCTGGAGGCCCGGCAGGAGCTTTTAGCCTTCTCTCTCACCCACTGTCCCCCTGACAACATCCACGGCCTCCTGGCTGCCTCCAGTGACCTGCAAACCCAGGTCACTCTTTACCTCTTGTTATGGTTTGATCAATATGGCTTTTTAAGTTCAAGTTCCACTTTATTTATCCTTAGAAAAGGACATTTAGTGTGCAGCACAATGTCTAAAAACACATACACAGAAACAGCACCACCTGAATGCCAACAACACTGTAAACACAACACAGGACACACATCAATGGAGACACTCCTTCCCCCAAAACCAATGACAGAATCCAATTGGACAGTACACAGGTAAATCTTTCATAATGAACATGGACAGGAATAAATGAATAAATAATCACATACTGTATAACATTTTCAAGAGATGTCAAGCAAGTGAATTCAGGTTCCTAATAGCCACAGGAATAAAAGAATCCCTGGCACGTCTAGTTCTTAACATAGGTAGCCTAAAACGGTGACCTGAGGGGGGAGCAGATTAAACTCCCCAAAGAGTGGGTGATCAGGGCAGTTTAAAATTTGGTTAGCCTTACCCCTGACCCGTTTTTATTAACCAGTTCACAGTAGATGTATTATTTATCTTTTTACTACTAGAGCCAATGTTGGTATTTTGTCATTATCTTCAAATTGGAAGAATGTTATGCAAAATAATCAGCTAAATATACAAACGACCATAACATGTAATTTGAGAGACCCAGTCAGCAGTGGAACCATAATTATTAACACTAATTGCTTATTAGTCAAATTGTAGTATGTAATACTAAGCTCTTAGTCTAGCCCACAACAAAAAATCTAAATCCAACGTACTTAATGCATCATATCATAATCCTTGGCCATAACTCAAGAATTCCTACACAAATTATGACAACATTTCACACAAATATCTAATAGGATAAAATGACAAAGTGATGACATTTTATATCCAAAAGGGTCAGAGGTCAACTTCACTGTGACATCATAATGTTCTGCAAAAAAAAAAAAAAAACACATTTCTGTCTATTTTTCAACGCCATAAGTCAGGAACAGAAGGGGGGACATTTGGTCGGATACTGAATTGGTCACATACTAATCTTGAAACTGTGGTAATTATATAGATCTTCTGTGCTGCCGGGTTGAAGATGTGTATGAAGCATCCACGTTTCTCCAAAAAATACACTTAATACCTATTATTAAATTCCTTCAAAGTCTGGACAGAAATGGACATAATCTGCAACTTGACTGGTTGGCGGACAAACACCGCAAGGTGGTCATTTTAGTTTCTTTTATCTTTTAAGGAACACAGTGAAAACGTCTTTCTTTCACCATTGTGCTATATCCCTTTCAATCATACCAAATAACACCATTTCAATTTATCCACGTATCCAATGAGATTGCTCTGCTCAAATAGCAGGTTGTATAATAATATAACAAGTCTCATCTTTTGTTTTCCTTCTTCCTCTCTATTCTTTTGCCCTCTAGGTTTTGTACCAGGCAGTTAACTATCAAATGGAGCCTGTTATTACTGAGCGTGGACGAGAGGCCGACGAGACCGACTCTGTAAAGGTTTGCGTGTGTTGTTCTCCGTATGGTTTTCTTGCGTGTTAATGAGCTCGCTCTTTGTCCAAGTTGTACTCTCTTCTGCTATCCCTGTGTGGGTGTGGCGCTGTGCTTTTTTTTTTTTTTTGGTTTTTGTGTTTTCCTATTGCTCTATATTTGATGAGGTGTAAATCTAATGTTAAGGTTGCTCTGCTCGCTTGGTTTATTTATGCCTCCCCTTCTCCTCCCCTTCAGCACCGCCAGCTTTATGATGCCTTGAGTGGCTGTTAATGTTTCATGACTTGCATTGCATCCCCTTTGTGTGTGGATGGCTGCTCATTTGAAATTGTCTGTTGTCATTTTAGTGTTGTATTGATGTCCCTACCCCTCACTCGTGTATATTTAAGCCCTATATGTGTGTGTGTGTGTGTGTGTGTGTGTGTGTGTGTGTGTGTGTGTGTGTGTGTGTGTGTGTGTGTGTGTGTGTGTGTGTGTGTGTGTGTGTGTGTGTGTGTGTGTGTGTTGGGTGCATTTTTCTTTTATATCTTCCTGTTTTTTTTTTTTTCAAACATCTTGAGTGTATGTGTGTTTGGGTTCCTTTCATTCCCTGACCCTCAATCCCCTGCCAAATAAAGTATTGATGAAAGGCACTAAACGATTTGGCCCCGGCCCACTAGCCCTCTAAATTTGGTTTTAAAATCCTTTTCAGTTGTGCAGCAACCAACATACCATGAAAACTGTTGGCACGCTTTCAAAAATACCCCAAGAATGTAATTGACAGTACAATGCACCATTCCTTTGTTAAATTTAGTTGATTTAAATGATAATGAAAACTTAGTTAGATGAGAAGATTGATACCACTCTCATGTCTGACTGTCAAACAAGAAGCTACAGCAGGAAGCTGATTGGCTCTGTCCAGAGCTAACACAACCACCTACCAGCACTTCTACAGCTCACTAGTTAAAACATTATGTGTTGTTTCTTTAATCTGTACAAAAACCCAAATTAACAAATTCCCTTTTAATGGGGGTTATGTGCTAGACTATTTCTAGACTGGAAGCCATTCCCAGTCAACCAGCAGTTTAAAACAGTGTGGCACATAACCCCCCCACATAAAACAGTAACATTACGTGTTTTACACTTAAAGATGCTGTAGGTAGGATTGTGAAGATCCAGGACTTCGACAACATCTCAGTCCCTCCCCCCTTTCCACTAAAGCCCAAAACAGTCTCCTAAGCTCCTCCCCATACAAGAATTTTAAAATAGAAAATGATTGAATAAATAGAATTAGAATTGAACAACTGTTTCTTAAGAAACAATTTTGTAATATCAAATAGTAAATTCATCTGCATAGGGTTAAAAAGTGTTTTTGGGTTTATTGATGTTTTCTCAACTCCTACCAGGCAGCGCTGCCTGGAAGGCACTAGGATTAGGCAATGATTAGGGTTATGGTTAAGGTGCCTGGAAGTCAATGGTCGCAGCGCTGCCTTGAAGTCGATTAGGCAATGTTATGGCTAGGGTTAAGGTTAGGGTTAGGTGCCTTGAAGTCTACGGTGGCAGTGCTGCCTGGAAGGAGACGTTGGGCGCTTAAAACACCATCGAGCAGTTTTTAGTGTAATGAATCTGCTCCACACTAACGTACTACACAACCTAGTGCTTACTATGTGACTTTTTGGCACATTTTCTGTACAAATATTAACTGTATGTCTCTCACGCAGGGTTGGCTGGGCTCTGTGCTGCCTAAATGGTGCATACTGTAATTCCCTTGCGCAGAACACAAACATCACAAAGAGCCCTATGCTTATTAAAGTGCTCCTCTCAAGTACCTAATAAAAAACAGAACACAACCATGTTTAATACCACACTGATACTCAAGGGTCCACAGCTCCCAGTTTGTCCTTTGGTCCAATATAACATTACAGATGTAGCGATCAGAGAACCCCTGCTTTTTCATTTGTAAGGAAAAGAAGTGTTCAGAGGATTCTGTACTAATGCGGGATGTTTTCAAGTAATAGAGCTTCTAATACCACAAAGATACAAGAGTGACACACTAGAATAACCTGGCCGTCATGTTTTTTTTTATCCATCCTGTTACCTCTGTCATCCGCTTGGCCCCAGGCCTGCGCTCCCTCTGTAGGCTCCCCTGTGGGGGCAGCGGGGGACCTGCTGCACAGGACTACAGCTAAGACCATGAAGGTGCTGACCACTACAGGACTGACCACCAAGGCTGTACTGACTGCAGTCAGCGACCACCGCTGGTGGAAGGAATCACTCAACTACCTTCGACCACTGCAAGTAAGAACACTTTGGCTGTTTTATTTTTCATTTATGTGATCTGGTTTTCTATGTCAGGGGCAATAAAGGGCCTAATGAATTAAGTAACGAACTAACTTCTGTTGTGTGTGTGTGGTTTTTGTGTGTTGAATTGACAGTAGTGTGCTGTAAAAGGCATGATCAAGCAGCCAACAATAACAGAGCAATGATTTGCTTTATGCATGTTTTTTTTTATAACTCTACTGGTTCCTGAGTGGCACAGCGTGTGTGCGTGTGCGTGTGCGTGTGCGTGTGCGTGTGCGTGTGTGTGTGTGTGTGTGTGTGTGTGTGTGTGAGAGAAAAGGCACAGTTACATGTCAGCCCCTGCCGCCATATCTCACACGCTCTTGCTCACAGACTTTATAGGCCTCATCTAAAAAACAACCAATCAAAAGCTCATCTCTTGCATAATTAATTGGCCCGCCTGTTGAATATTTCATAATCTGGCGGTTGCTGGCGGCTGGACTGCCTCGGCGGCCGCCGGGGTGGGGATTGATGGCGTCTCTGGTCTCAGCAGCGATTTGTGAGGGCGGCTCGTGGTCGCAAGTTTCTTAGGCAAGAGAAAAACCGAGAGGATGTGAGCTTTGGGACAGAGAGAGAAGACAGTGCTGTGGGCATGTTGTGAAAGTTTAATGATGTTTTGATGGATCCTCAGGGTCACGGCGTAGGAGCCACTACTCAAGATGGGGCGTGTGAGAACTCCAACCTGCAGCGTCAAGGCTGTAGCCCTTTTTATCAGGAACTCATTGATGATCCCTGTGTAGAACTGGTGAGTGGCTGAAGACTAGTGTGTCTTATAGCTCATTATTTTTATTCCATTTGCGTCCCTGTTGTCCTTTTTTTCTCCTGTTTTTACCTCAGGTCCCAGTAGTAAATTACACAAAAAAAATGCCAGAGTAGGTTTATGATTTAATTAGATTTACTATCTATGACTTAGAAATTCCTTCAAAATGAATATTGATTTCGGACTAAGTAGTTTAAATGCCAAAAGCATTTTCGGAAGTGCTAATAGTGCTTTTCAGGGAAAGATGGATAAACTAAAGAGTGATGGTACAATAACAGCGAACAAAATTGGAGATGTGGTTGAAAATATAGCACTAACAGAAGAAGTACTATATGTATTAGATGGAGGGGCAGAGATGAATACCATAAAACTTCAAAAGCAAAGGATGTTGACAGAAGGAGTTATGGAAGTAGAAAAGACGAAAGTAAGAAAAGGAGTAGTTTGACCTTTATGCCTAGAAAATGGTCGCCCTGGGCTAGGACTGGGCTTTTTACTCCCAGACACAAATCATGCGGATAGCTAAAAGAGTGGATGCAAGGGGAAACAGAGAAGGCCGATACATCTCTTCTCATGACATTTTAATAGGCCTCTCCAAATCCCTTCCTCTGCTCCATCCCCAGCATTCATCCATCTTCCATCATCCATCTACCAATAATGGCTCCCCACGTCCATCTGTCTATGAGCCGCCTGATCAATGGGATTGGTTCTTACCTTAACTGTTCCAATGACGGAAGTGGGGAGGGAGGAGAGGCTGATTGAGAGACAAAGAGAGACAAATGCAACAAGACAGAAAGATGGATAGAGTGAGAGCAGCAAAGATAGACGGGAAACATTGCGTGTTGAAGCGACAGCTCTGGGGCCGGCGAGATCTCAGATCTCATTGTTCACCTCTCAGACAGAATCCTATAAATGAATCAACAGGCTCCGTCTTAAAAGGCTTTATTTAGCTCTGAAGTTCATTTGTTTACTCCATCTCTCATCTGTTGGATCCTTAATCACAGTCACCTTAATCACATCTCTGTGTGTCATTCTCTGATCTGCTCTTCTAAGTGTTGGGATTCCCTCGGAACAATGAGTAGTATTAGGTAGTCATTCATCACTCTCTCTTCTCTGTTCTCGCTCTCAGAGTCTAGATGTGTACTCGTCCTACAAAGACATGCCTCAGGAAAACTTTGCTGAGGTTTTGCTGAGGACCAGCAAAATGGCTGAGGCCAAAACTGAAGGAAAAACCCTGTTTCCTGCTACAGAGGGTAAGCATTCAGAAACACAAATGACACACAGTTACACCCACAGTGACACCCACAGGTACTTGTCAAGATAAAGTGTAGATATAAATCTTAATGATACCACATACTGTATATTTTAATTCCAGATTGGTAGCCCCAGACTTCAGGTTGAATTTCTGCCAGATCGGTCACTTTAAGTCGGCTGTCACACAGCTTGAGATGTTCCACAGTCCAAATTCCCACGCCTGCTCTCATAAAATCTGTTATAGACTGTAGTGAGATTGTTTTAAATAACATCGTAGTGCTTTACGTGTTGTTGCCACTGAGACAGTGCTGTGATAGAAATAAAATTGAACTTTGCTGCAGAACAGACAGACCATATTTTCTGCATCTACCAGCCATCTGTAGCTCCATATTTTTCATTTTTCTTCATGCTTTCTCTTCATAGTAGAATTGCACGAGGTTGATGCTAGAACAGATGGTCAGGAGGGACGGGCAGAGGCATGACCTGCTCTCCCTCTGATCGGCTTACCCTGATATTCTTGCCTAAACCTAACCAACGAAGGCAACGAGTACTAGCCAATCAGAGGTGGGTCATGCCCGTCCCTTCGGACTTTTCATTTCCACTTCAACCATTGCACAATGTAAGGCTGCCTTTCTCTTTGTTGTCAACATTTTTGAGGACACGGCCATCTTGTTTAATTTAACTTTGTTAAATTTGTAAATGGGCAAAACCGATCGAGGCTTCCATTTCTAAGTTCAGTGTGACTGCCAGCGTTGTGGCAGGTTGATTGATCCATACAGTGTGAGCAAAGAAGTTGTACATTTTGGATGTGTAGAAAGACTGATCAAAACATGTAGTGCAAGTTTAGTGCAACTTTTGGGCAAATCGGGGCCTAAATATCCATCTTAATTTCACAAGCTTTTGTAGTGCAGTTGGAATATTTTGTGACCCATTGTTACATTGATTTAGCAAACTCTTGCCGCGTCGGCTAATGAGCTTTTCCTGAATTTAGAAATGTCACAAATTCTAAAAAACAAGCACCAAGGGGTTTTTTGTGTTAAAGATAGATTGAGTGAGTGTTGTGTAACTTGAGCTGTTTCTTCGTGCCCTGTCTAAGTGAAGCTGGGGTGTTTGCAGAAAGCACAGCGTGGTTCGCTCCCCTCCCTTCCTCCTGTCCTCTCTTCTCCTCATCCGTCTAGCCAGGGAGCCCATATGTGGTGGACTAGGGGACAACATGGGAAGAATAGCCTCACATTGATTAATTAATGTATTCCCACGCATCCCACGGCAACAGTAAATAATGACGCGTCACCACAGCGATACCAGAGAGATTGCATCAAGTCAAAACATCAAGGCCATGCTGCGTGATGGATCACAGCTGCTTGCCAAAATCAATGCCACTACAAAAATAAAGAGCAAATGTATGTGTGTGTGAATACTAATACAGGGAGACTGAGGAATGCGAGACGCACACTTTGACCATGGATTGCTAATGCGTAGATATGCATACACACATATCTCTCTCACTCACTCACTCACTCACTCACACACACACACACACACACACACACACACACACACACACACACACACACACACACACACACACACCTCTCTCACACACACACACACACACACACACACACACACATTCTACCAAATCCTCCCTCTCTTTCTCACTGCTGTTGTCTTTCAAATGAATATCTCTCTTCTTAAAAGTCACCTTCCCTTCGGAGCTGCCGCTGAGTGCGACGTGTCGAGAAAGAAAAGCCGGTCTGAACGGCATCACGTCCGATAACAACCCTTCGATTAATGACTCTCGTATCGGCCCGCCACACTGGCTGTCCTCAAAAAACAGACTAAGAGATGGCCTTTAAGAAAATAAATATATTGATTTTTTTCACCTGGCCCAGATAAGGTGGAGGTAATTAATGATGACACAAGTGGAAAGTAACTCAATGGGATTGAGCTGAGTAAGGTGGTGAGGTGAAACAGAGGGACACACACACACACACACACACACACACACACACACACACAAACAGCATGGAGTGCTGCCGTTGGCCGCATGTTGACCACGCCATAATCAGTTCACATTGCCTTCACAGGTGAAATAGTAATAAGTCACTGTCACACTATCCCACTAACAATGTGCCTGATTTAGCTGACACAGGAGCAGGAGTGTGTATGTATGTTTGGAGGCACACACATGCACAAACACACAGTCTCACGCACCCACACTCCTCTACGTGGTGTCTCTTTATCACTCTCTCCCTCACAAGCAGAAATACTGTATGCTTTTAAGTCAGGGTTATCTATTCTGTGTGTGTGTGTGTGTGTGTGTTTGTGTGTGTGTGTTTACCCCTCTGGTAATTCCTGTCCCGATGGTATCAGTAGCTTTAGAGAGGCGTGTAATCAGCTCATTCTGAGGTGTAGCTCATTGAAACCCCGGGATGAGAGGAGGGGAGAGAAAAATGGGTAAAGGAGAAGGGTGGGCACTCTGCTTAAGAAAGCCGTTACTCTTTAAGCTGGCACATCATTCCACCCCTGCTCACACATGCACACACCGAACCTCCAGCTGTATCTGTCAGGTGTGTGCACATATGAGTATTCGTGTGCATTTTGTTCTCTAGTATATGTTTCCCTTTGCCCCCGCCTCTCTCCCAGTGTCCATGCTCCACTTTTCTCCACTCTGTTCCATTTTGTCTCAGGCTCTTATCACCAACACAGGCTTTTGTTCTCTTTTGGTCTGAGACTACAAATTCGTTCTGTCTGCCTCTGCTTCTCTCTGCTCTCTCCGACTGTGAGTGAGAGAGTTAGTGAGTGATTAACTAAGGGAGTCTGTGTGTTTACAGTGTTTGGTGTTCATCTATCTTTAATCATAATAGTATGTGTGTGATTATGCATCCTTGTGTCTGCCTGATGTGTCCATATGGCCAGCAGTTTGGGATAAAAGTCCATCCCTCTGCCCAAAGCTCCGTCTAGACTCCAAATCCCATCAGCCCTAGGGACACCGAAAAAATGGGCCTTGTCCCAATTCCATATTACTAACTAACTCTAAGCATGTTTCTGAGTTTTAAAAAAATACATTGGACAAATGTCAAAATCAAGTGTACTAAAATCAGTATGCATACTAAAAAATACTTGATTGTTCAACCTTGTTTTAAGTCGATGCATACTATTGCCCCACAGATCAATGCCCAAAGTAAACACTGTTAGAACAGTTTTTGTTTTCTTTGTGAGGTTGCATAATTGGCTGTAGCATTCAAAACGTTTCAGTTTGATTTGTGTCCATTGGCACGCATTTTGTATTATTTTTTGTTTGTTCTCAACAGTTTTAGGTATAATATGTAACATTTCTGCACTGAAATCTCTTAAAACGACGATGTTAAAGGAACATGCCGACTTATTGGGAATCGACTTGTCTTACTCTGGGGGTTACGGTGAATAAGCTAAATTCCCAATAAGTCGGCGTGTTCCTTTAAATGCTGTGAACTTACATTATACCAAAGGTTTCCAACAGTGTTCAAACCTAGATAAATGTTTAATTTTATTCAAGGTAAAAGTACATTACATTTGGTCACCTGTCAATGGCATCATATCCTTAGTTGCTCTAACTTTTGGGTGAGATGAAATGTAAGAGAGTAATTGTAAATCATACAATGTCACAGAATTACACTTACAGTAGTAACAGTTATACAGCATTTCTTCTGCCACACAGCAAACTTTTGTTTCATTAATTGCATGTCAGTTTGTAACAATCCAGTAGTGACGTCATTTATTGACACCCCGCGCTCCCTCTGCCTCACCTCCCCGGCACTAGAAAACTTTGCCAGGAGGAGAGCAACAGCTCCGGAGACAGACCTCCAGTATGCCGCTGTATAGTAACAACTCAAATTCAGCCAGCGCAAACCCCAGCCTCCTGGGTCAAACCAGCAACAGAATGTTTGCTGATCCGGCGGGGAATCGGGGTGTTCTGAGATCAGACCTCGCCTGAATTTGTGTTGCTACAGCGGCTAACTAAAGGTCCATGTCCCCCCAACGGTCAGCTACCACCACAAATAGAATCTGATTCTGTGGGAAATACTTTGGTCATTAGAATGACATAACATAAGGTAACAAAATGTGACTAAACATAACGTGAATACAACTTAAATACATTAACTCGTCTGTGAACATTATTCCTGCCGGATTCACATCGGATAGCAATTTTTTTTTTTTTTTTTTTATAAAGAATATTTTTTGGGGGGTTTTCCCTTTATTGACAGTGGATAGACCAGAAAGGGGGAGAGAGATGGGGGATGACACGCAGCAAACAACCAACATGGGGCGAACGCTCTTACTGGGTGAGCTAGAGGCCGCCCCATGTTGGTTGTTTAACAATGAAGACAACAACTCCCATGATCCCACACTACTTTACAGCGTCATCAAAGTTCATCTTTTGTTATTGTTTTGATTGAGAGACTCCTAGTGGCAGAAAGTACATACGCAACATTCCGGAATAGGAGAAAAACATGCTCTGATTTATTGCCGTTTTTTTTCATACCGTTCACAATCTTCTTGGGCTGCGCTAAGTGCCAGATGCAGGTACGGTGTCTCTGCAAAATAGACTCGAGAAGGAACTTGTTTTGGTGAAACGTGCATGTTGGGAGGCGTGCTCTGGAATTAAAATGGCTGTCGAGTGTGTGATGACAATTTTACTCAAAAAAAGAGAAGATAAATATAATTTGATTGTCTGTTCTATCTCTGAGGATGTTTCCAAAATTGACCGGAGTTTAGAATGCCAACACAAAGAAAGCGTAAGGCGAGGGACGTCAAGCCAAAAATGAGGGACATCTGGCAGACCCTCCAGCGGCACCAGAACAATGACCTGCTCGGCCAGATTAGTGTTTCAAACAGAAAGGTCAAAACCACTTAAACAAAGATAATTTGGGATACTTATAATCAAACTCCTCTGCCTGTCAGACATTCAGGGGATTCAACTTTAAAGTGCACTTATATAAAGTTTGGATTCATCTGGAGAGCACTTATTAGAAGTGGGCATGTACTTACTCTTTAAATAATGAATAATCCCTGCGCAAGACACCATATGCGCGCACATACTCGCGCAGACATGCACGCACAACCACAGACATTTGTACACAGTATATGCAAACACACGCACACAGACATGCACGCATTAGCCCAGCGAGAAGATGGACAGAATCCAAGAAGTCAGTTTTTTTTAATGATGCTTCTTGACTTTGTCTCCCACTTTTCTTCTCATATCCCTCTATTTTTACCGTCCCTCTCTTTTGTCTGGCCCACAGAGAGGTGTATTCTGACAGGCACTGTCGTCTGTATTCAGCAAACGTGGGATGGATGAAACTCGCCCAAGAGGGGAAGGTTGGATGTTAATCCTCAGTGCCTTTAGTTAAATTTTTTTCTTTCCCTCCTCTCTCTCTCGCTCTCTCTCTCTCTATCTGTCTCTCTCTCGCTCTCTCTCTCCCTCTCTCTCCATCCCTCCATCCTTTTCCAGTTTTGCTGCAGCTGGCCAACGATGCATTTCCCAGGGACATGATGCTGGCTCTGTCCTACTTACTGGCCCTGCCTCAGGTAGGTTGACACACAGTCATACATACACACACACACACACACACACACACACACACACACACACACACACACACACACACACACACACACACACACACACACACACACTTTTAGACACACATAGAAACAGGTTCTGGTAATATAGGTGTGATTGTATTTCACTCAGCCGTTCTGGCAAATGGCTGAGTGAATCTATATCCTCTACTGATCCCTTAACTTCTTAAGATGAGCTATTGTGTTAGACAGTTTGCATCATCAGTCTGTCAAATCAAAGTTGCACTTAAAAGGCACTGGAGTAGTGTTGCTGAATGACTTATAACAGTAGCAGTTCATCAAAAGCATGACATTGTGACGGTCTCAGATTGATCGTCATACAATACAGGACACTTTATATCTCACATAGTTTCATGTCTCCCTCAAGTCAAACAACATTCACACATACTATAAGCATTCCTACAATGCAATATGTAGCTCCTGTCCACATTGTCCCAGCTGTCAGAGGAGCAGTCAGTGTATTGTGTTAGCTAAGAAAATGAAATATAAGACAAAGAAACCTACTGCAGTAGATTGTGTTCAAGTGGCGGAACTGAAATCCCTCATGAGTCTTAAATACTTGCACCATATTCAGTGTAATATTAAACTGCTGGAGTGGATATTACATAGCTATTACTTCGAGAGCTTGTTAACTGCACTCGCGTAAGACTGACGTTATGACAAACTGAGTTTGACACAATGAACGCAGGGTTTGGTCTACTGAACTACTTATTTTTGGACATTATGAACTGAACTGTGCGATATTTTTAATTGAACGGGTTAAGTATTGGAATCAAGGAAGTGGAGTATATTTGCATTTTCATATCTTTCCATCCAGGTACTAGATGCCAACAGGTGTTTTGAGAAGCAGTGTCACTCTGCCTTGTCGCTCCAGCTGGCTGCCTACTACTACTCCCTGCAGATCTACTCCCTCCTCATACCTTGCTTCAAGGACAAGAACCACACTCTCTACCAGGTTAGCATGGAACACCAATTATGTGTGTGGGTGGTTGCATGAATTGGAGGTATTGGGTAGTACAGTATGCTGAGGTGGGAGGTGTAAGTTTCAATGCTCCTCCAAGTGAAGACGAGAGAAATACAACAATACATGTTAAATGAAACAAAGGCTTTAACTACGCTCTCAACATCAGGTAATGACTATAGAGTTTCTAAAGGATGAAAAGATACATTGTTTTAACTTGAATTTCAAATAAGTGCTGACTGCCAAACATGACGATAACACCGAGAGGAGAGAAATAGCTGGGTATTATCAGTAAGGAGGATATTAAGATAATAGTTTGAGCTGTATTAAGTTATTATGGAACAAGCAGCCATGTCCTGCTCTGTAAAAGTATAAATGAGTGTGTCATCTGCTAAGCGCTGAACCTCAGCCTAAACTAACCCACTTAAAAATGTTTATTTAGGAAACAAAGCAGCAATGTCACCAATTCCCTCACATGACATGAAATGTGTTACTGCTTTCTAACTAGCTTATTTTAGATAAGCTAACATGTTTATTCAACTTTACACAGTCCCTTAACATCTGTTGTCCTTAAATGTTTGCTTTCAAATTACATTAAGGTTGAAAAAGTAATCATATTCCACATGATCTAACATGTAACATGAACTCACATACATACACAGAAATATTTATCATCAGCTTTTCATTGAAGCTAAATAAAGTGAAATACTCAAACCCCAAGATTTTTTTATGTTTCCATCAAATGAAAATATTCAACATGTCTTGTGCATAATTTTCTACACTTTTCCTCAAAATTCAATCTAACTTATTTGGGATCTTTGGAAACGTTGGGATCTCTATTAGAATTTAAAATAAAGTTGTTTGGATTTGATGAGTGTTTGGCTGCACACTACAATTTTATTATGACTGTCAAACCAGTGGGACAATGGAATTGAAAAGGTTAAGCCACGAATAATTGGAAATCCAAGTCATGTTTAGAATCCATTTTAATCACGTTTTTGGGGTGAAAACGCTCAAACACCATTTGGCCTCATAGATGGAGAGCATTGTTTGTGGCAAAGTGGCAATACAAAAAAGCTACAGGGATGTAAGAGCCAAAAATGTTAACACAATCAGACATCGTAATGGAACAAACTGGGATGATGACGCCTGTTATAATAATGCCCAGGTTGAAAATAACTGTAATTATCCTTTTACTCATCAGCATAGTAATCCACTTATTTATGCTTTAATCCAAAACCAGCCCTGGAATGTGTGCTCATGCTTCTGTTTGTGAATGTCTTTTGAACACGTTTGTGTTAATATATGTGTGTAAAATTGATTTTATTTCCCCAGATGTCTTAATTATAGCAGCCAGACATTTTTAATGATTCACTGGCTCTTAGACTCTGGATTGTATGTAATTTGACTGTTTAAATTGCAAAAATTGTTGTCGGATATCGTGGCACGCTAATGTCACATGTTATTTTCTGAAACAATGCAAGCCATAAGTACAACAGGTCATATTATTCTATGTTCCTTTTCTTCTTACAAAGTGAGGAAAACAAGACCAGAACAACAGATCAGAATTACAAGTGGTAGGGGGGAAGAATAGGAGAGTGGCGGCAGGGGTGTCCGGGGATGAGCGGTGGAGAATAAGAGAAGAAATGGTTCTGACCTTTTCCTTGAGTAGACTGTGGCTCTCATGGGTTTTAGCCTAGGTGGAAGGAATGAAGAGAAATGTTGAAATAAAAGAACAGAAAAAGGAAAGAGGCCAGCATAAGAAGTGGATTAGTGTATCCCAGTTGACATTCAAGGTCAGCACTTTGCACAAGAACACACACTCCTACTCCCACATCAACAAGTTATACTCAACACTACATGTTCGCACACACACACACACACACACACACACACACACAAACACACACGCGCGCACCTCTTCGCTGCAACCTAATGGCAGTAATCACTCCACAACCTCTTGCCTAAAGTGAAGTTCACGTCTATTAACTTAAAATATATACAGCTTTTTCTCCTCTGCTCTACACTTTGACAGTTGTACATTCTTTTTTAGCTTATTTCTTCTTTATCTGTCATTTCCTTTGAGTTTTTTTTCCTCTTTAGTGTGCTCTACCGGAGTGTGTGCTTGTTATCGTTGTGTTCCAGGTCTTGCCTTCACTCAGCTCTTATTGATGAGGTAGTGGCAACTTTTACTCTAACACTGATAGAAGCAAGGGGGAAGAAAACCTTTCAACCCTTGAAAATCCTTGTTTCTTTCTCTAAATTTATTGTCTTTTTTTTCCTTCTCTCTCCCAGTGTGTGCTCCCTATTTTTTCTTTGCATTTCCTTATTCTTTAAAAAAAAATCTTTTAGTTTAATGAATTGCTTTGTTGGCATGACAGTTCTGTTTATATATGTCTCCACGCTGCTTCTTTTTGTCCACATTATTTTGCTTTTTTCTGCTATCGTTGCTCCCTCCTACACTGTTGAGATTTTTTTCTCTCCCCTTAGGCCTGTCTCACTCTTGTCAAATCTCGGGCCTCTCCGTCCACAATACTATCTTGACTGTGCATACATTTCTCTTGTGCTTTCTTTAGCTCGCTCGCTTTCTCTTATCTTTTAAGGGCACACATTGTACAGCATGTGATATTTAATTTCAGATATGTCTGACAGTGTGTGTGTGTGTGTGTGTGTGTCAAAATGATGCTTTGTATTGAAAATGAGGTTGGGGGGAGAGAGAAAAACACTTTACATTAACAAGCATGTGCTTTTTGATAGTTTTCTATTTGTATGTGCATGTTTGTGTGTGTTGGACTGTTAGATCTGTTGTGTGACAGCGAGTGGTGTTTTTTGTGTGTGTGTGTGTGTGTGTGTATATATATATGTGTGTGTGTGTGTGTGTGTCAAGCTGTCTCCAAGTGTTTCACACTCTCCACTTGAAGAGCAGATAGATAGATAAATAGATAGATAGATAGATAGATACTTTATTGATCCCCAAGGGGAAATTCATGTGTGTCTCAATAACTCTCCCACTCTTTCAGTTCTCTTGTCACTATCGCATAATTTCATACCCAAGCAATAAGACACCAAACACTCAAGACACCGAAGTCATTGAGTTGCAGATAGGAACATAAGTCTCAGGGGGTTTACTCAAGGTGTTTGATGTGTTTTTAAAGCCTCAATCAACAGCCTCTTTTCTCACTATTCTGTAGATATAAAGGTTTCTGGAGCTGACACTGCCTGCAAAGAAAAGATTGAAACTTTAAATTAAATTTACTCTTGACCATGTTGTATACTGTGGTTGTGAAACATAAGAACTGAATTATTTTTGGGCTAACAGGAACTGTACTGACAGTTCTATGGAACTGTGTGAGACAGAAGCCACAGTCGTCTTTACCATGGTGCCATTTGTTGACTGCAGTTGTACTATTAACTACTATTAATTTCAATTCAGTTTTATAGTATCAAATCATAACAAGAGTTATGTCAAGACACTTTACAGATAGAGTAGGTCTAGACCACACTCTATAATTTACAAAGCCCCAACAATATATTGATGTTTAAAATGCACCATGTAGCACATCCGTTAAATTATACTTTGTTGATCCCTGTGGGGAAGTTCACATTCTGTGTTTGACCCTCCTACTGTTCTGTAACTCTTCAGCAGCAGTGGGCAGCCACAGCGCAGACTAGGGACCAATTCCAGTTCTGAGGCCAGTCACAGGACTAACATACTGTACACTAGAGTACCAAACAAACCTATGTTTAGACTATGAAGGGAAACCCACAAAACACACGGAGAACATGCCCCATAGAAAGAAACTTAGAAACTACTTAAAGCTTTTTTTTAAGCTTTGGTCTCATTTTGGAATTCTTTGGCCATCATTCCAATTGGAAATAACATAATTGTCACTGAGTTAAATTCTATTTAGATGTATTCCCAAATATATACCCAGAACATTTACCTAATTTGGTGGATAACTTGAGGCTGATTCACAGTCACATTTATTCAGACTGTGATAAAATAAGCCAGTGGTCCCAGAGTCACTGTAATATCTCTCATCTCTCGCAGTATTACATCAATAATAATACTTAAGTCCTTAGTACTAAGGTGTTGCAGCAATGCTTGTTTGCCCATGTTTATTATTTAATTTCGTAGTATTTTTTTGGTCAAGTGAACTAAAATATTGTCCTTTAAGTCTTGTTAAGTTGTCTTGTGTTACTGGTTACAGTGGACTACTTTTTGCCTCTTGAAGATTCTGTTGCCCACTATTGACTTTCAAGGCCTTTAACTGTTACTTTCCCATCCGATTACGGCTCCCAGGCATGACGGAGCAGCGCCAGGCTCAATGACACGGATGCTGGGTTTCCATTATTCCCCAAGGCATAATGAGCTGATTTCCACTTGCTCGCACTGGAAGTTTTCATTATACCGACTAAAGTGATCGTCTGCGAAATAGAGGTGCTCTATACCGTAATTGTTCTGCTGGTGGTGTTTACACATATTGCACAATAGCCCATGTTTATTTAAGTGTTAAGTTCTGTTTACCTGTGTGTGTGTGTGTGTGTGTGTGTGTGTGTGTGTGTGTGTGTGTGTGTGTGTGTGTGTGTGTGTGTGTGTGTGTGTGTGTGTGTGTGTGTGTGTGTGTGTGTGTGTGTGTGTGTGTGTGAGTGTGAGAGTGAGAGTGAGAGAGTGTGTGTGCTTAGCATAATTGTAGCTGTGAATGTGCAGCCACTGTGCGGCAATGTGCTGAGATTTGTCACTCAACCATTTATCTTCGCCTGCAGTCACCATTCTCTCAGAGTATTGATCACTCACTCTCTTGGTGCACACACAGAAACCCATTCAGAGCATACACAATTGTGTTATAGACACACAGAGCATGACTGTAGAGTGCATTATGCAGGAAAAACTGCTTAGGTCTTCGAACACCTTATTACGACGTTTCCCTTTTTTTTAGTAAACCCCACACATTCTTGTCAGATACTTTCAGCTTATATTTTTCAATGGAGTCAGTGAATTGGAAAGAATGTGTTCACCTTTATTAAGTATGTAAATTTGTTTACTTGATTCTACCTGAAGGAAATCTAAACAGCGTGGACAGAGTGTTAAGGACAGGAAACATAAAGCACAAAGTTTACTAAAGCACTCACCATACAGAAATTATGATGAAAGCGTGTCCCTAATAGCATCAAGATCACTTCATAAAAAAACAGCACTTTGCTTACATCTAGTGACATTTCCCATTGCCTACAGTCATTACAAATGACTTCCACGTAATAGAAAAGCACTGCAAACTCAGTGAATTCACTTTCTTTTTTTTTTTTTACAAATTGTGCACTTTTACAAATTGCACCCTTGTACCGCAATCATTAGAAGTTTATATTTTACCCATGGGAGCTCTGTAGAGCAGAGTAGGGCCCTATTAGACAAATGTGCACTCTTAATGCACTGTTGCAGTTGACTGGGAAGGTTTGAGAGTACATAGTCTCTAAACCTTTGATTAGATGCACCGGGTTGACACTAAGTTACTCCTTTTGCTCATGTCTTTGGAGTCTTCTTGGCAGGCTTGTATCTCCCTTTTGATCGGTCCCCTTCATGGTGTGTTATGACCCACAGTGCAGCCGAGTCTGTTTATGGAGTGATTATTCCTTTAAAATCGGTGCCTGGTTTCTCTCCCCCGTGCATTCCTCCTAATTATGTGCACATACTGTGTATACACCATTTGCAGAATGAGTGCTAATGAGGCCACTGACTGTATAGCTAAGTGTTAGGCATGGCATAAACATAACTCATTAAGATCATTACTAGCTTACACTCTAGAGAGGGCAAGCATATCTGTTTCTCTATAACCTCTACGTGTTCCTACCACACAAAAAGACAGAGAGAGACAATGTGTTAAAAACTAGGTTGTGTGTGTGTGTGTGTGTGTGTGTGTGTGTGTGTGTGTGTGTGTGTGTGTGTGTGTGTGTGTGTGTGTGTGTGTGTGTGTGTGTGTGTGTGTGTGTGTGTGTGTGTGTGTGATCATCACATCATCAATGCCACACACAGACACACACACACACACACACACACAGAATAATATTACACTGAAAATGTAACAGACTTTAACCTGTTTTTTGGGGGATTGTCTAAATGAAAATAAATTGATGTTTTTTTAAGGACTTATTACATCGCTGGACCTGTCAGACTGATGGAAAGATAGGGAGACATGTATTTTTGCCACAGTAGCAGCAAAGGTCTATATCAGTGCTGTTTGGCCTGTCTGTTGGTCCACTTTGTTGGTCTGTTGGTCCACACAATTACTGCAATGACTGAAATGACAAGTCTAATCTGTTGCTACATATATAACATGTTTGTATTTATGTATCGTTTGATAATATTAGCAGTCTATGAAAGATTTGCACAGTGCTAGCATCCACAGGCTGTTTCGCCTGTGGATGCTGTGGGTGGTAAAAGGGAAAACAACACTGTGTGATGTAATGCTAATATTTAGTTGATCACAATAATAGAATTGACTAACTCAAGGGGTTACTATAATAAGATTTTATTTCAGATATTTAAACAGATCTTAGGGGAAAAGGCAAATGGATTTTTGATGGATTCAGGGTTGTGACCGAAATATAATAACATGGGAAATTAAGAGTGAAAATGAGAGAGCAAGCGTAGTTGAAAAGATTTGAGACCGAGACATAGACTTTTTTTTTTTTTTGAGTAATAAAAGAAGGAGGGGAGCATAAAAATTTTTTTTTTTAAGGCGGCACCAGGGAAGGAAGGGAGCATAGAGGATGAGCGTGGTTTTTTTGGTTGCGGTGGAATAGCTAAAGGGGGAGTTGGAGGGAGCTTGGCTTCCTCCCAGCTGTGCAACATCATTTATATAAAAAAAAAAAAAAAAAAAAAAAAAAAAATTTACAGTTTATACATCCTTCCCTTTGAAGAAAGACTATAAATGGCTTTTTAAGATACTTTGAAATCAAATACAGTAAGTTATATATAAAATTTTTTTTTTTTTTTTTTTTTTTTTTTAATTTTAAATTTTAAAAAAAAAGGAGATTGAGGATGGGATGAGATATAAAGGAGGATGAAGGATTTGATGTGAGGAAAACTAGTGTTTGGAGAGATAAGTGACAATATAATCCAGATAGCCAAAAGGACAAAGTATTGTAGATGAATGACATGAGTGAGAGGCAGGATATTGTCATAATCATCCTTGATGATTCTAATATGTCAAATAATGCATCTTATCCTCTAAGGACAAAAAAAAAAAAAAAAAAAAAAAAAAAAAAAAAAAAAAAAAAAAAAAAAAAAAAAAAAAAAAAAAAAAAAATTTATGCATATAAGATCAACAAATAAACATCTCACCCCCCCGCCCCCCCGCCAAAAAAAATCCAAAACCAAATTCAGGAGCTCATTTAATTAGAACAGGGGTGATGAGAGAGCTACAACATTCACCTAACACTCCCTGCGCATGACATTTTCAATCATAAATGTGTATCCGCCGTCAAATTCCCCATAGGCCTGAATCATGGTAGCAATTATGGTTCCTGGTACATTTACCCATACTTTGGCACATATTGAGTTGCCTGATTTAACTAGGGTGACACAGCCAATTTCTTCCTGGAAGCAAAATTACTAGAAGTAAGTACGAAGATAGTTGGTCTACCTTTTTCTGCCGATTTTTGAAAATTACAGCCATTTTTGAAAATAGCCTCATTAGTTTGTCACGGCAAAGCAACAAAAGACCTGTGAAGTTTTAGATACCATGCAGTGCAGGATGTTTGAAGCTCAGTGTGTCACATAGTTTAATGATGAAGCTTACAGTAAGGGGACTTTGCTTATGGCTTTAAGTTTAGTGTACTTCCTGTATAACTTTATGGGTCTGAACTAGCAATTTTAAGCAATAAGAAGAGTCAATAGATTTCATGATGGATTCAGTTAATTAAAAAAATTTAGTAATTAAAAAAAATGTAAACATAACCCTTTTTTTTTTTTAATGGTTTTTTTTTGGAAAGTAGAGTTGGTATATTGATAAAAATCAAATTTGACAAAATGCAATGGAAACAGACTTGGAGAATAAACCATGATGAAGCATATGACTTAAATCTCACTCAAGCTTCTGCTGAAGAGATGAAGAACAACAGCAGATGGAAACTGCAGATTTGTGTGTGGACAGATGACATGAAATAAACAAATAGCATATTCCCATCATGTTCCTACATGATTTTCCATTGTTTTAGGTTTGACTGGCACTTTAATGACATCATCTGGTATTATATTTACATTTACATATTTTTCAATTTTATCATAATTACTGTAACAAATATAAAAATGGGCAAATATAAAGCTGGCAGGAACTCTAAATATTTAAGTTTTTGAAGCCAATATGTTCACTCCCCTACAGCAAAGGGGCAGGGATCTGCAAGTCCAGTTTTTATTTGCTTTTGTTTTGAGTTGAGTTTGTATGATAGTGATTCTCAGGATTACAAGATGTGGCTTTCAGCACAATGTCTACTTCATATCCGTTTACCCTGTGAGGCTTTCAGCATGAAATAACACATTCAGCAGCAGTTTGTGTGTAAACATGAGATTTATTCCCCTTTTCATAGGCTGACCCAAAGGAGCTGATTCGATTGGTCACACAGCATGTGTCTGCATATTCGGATTGGCCGGAGGAGCTGCAGAAGTTGATCAGCCAGCTGCGTGTGTACAACGAGCGACTGACGGACTTTACCCAGGCCCAGGTGTTACAGGGGCTGGGCCGCGGAGTGGACGTCCAGCGCTTCAGCTCCGACCCCGACTACAAGAAGGAGACCATCCTTGGCCTCACAGAGTAAGTCCTTCAATACCATGCTTCCTCAGCTGAATGACTAAACCGAAATAATCATACATACAGTACAATGGGTTTTGCTTTATTTGGTCTGCATTTTTTCATGTCACATATATTATTGCTTTAATGCGGTGAAATCTGATATATATCTGATATCTGTTATTTTCCTCCTCTATATGTATATCTGTTTAGGACACTGGAGGACGACGTGTACCGAATCGCTCTGTCTCTGGCTAAGCGCTACAGTGTTCCTCTGTGGGAGGTCTACATGACTCACCTCGAGTTCCTCTTTACAGATAGCGGGTACACACACACACACACACACACACACACACACACACACACACACACACACACACACACACACACACAGTGATACAAAACACCATCACATATACATTTTTCATCTCATCACTTACAATGCCCTTAAATGCATTTGTGTTTTGATAATTTGATAATGAAACATACGTTGCTCATGTATACTTCTATATTTTGCTGTTTAAGTTTAGTAAATGCACGCACAAAAAAAAAAAGCTGCACCACTGCCTCTGAGTTAGGGCTGGGCAATATATCGATATCGCTATATGAGGCTAGATATCGTCTTAAATTTTGGATATCATAATATCCTGATATGACACAAGTGTTGTCTTTTCCTGGTTTTAAAGGCTGCATTACAGTAGAGTGATGTCATTTTCTGAAAACACCAGACTGTTCTAGCTGTTCTATTATTTGCCTTTACCCACATAGTTATTATATCAACATAACTGATGATTATGTATCAAAAATCTCATTGTGTGCATATTTTGTGAAAGCACCAATTGTCAAACCTACGGTATCGCCACAATATTGATATCGAGGTATTTGGTCAAAAATATCGTGAAATTTGATTTTCTCCATATCGCCCAGCTCTACTCTGAGTTACTAAAAAACTTGCCTAAATGAAAAGCATATTCAAAGCACCCGCAGAGTAAATCAAACATGTTGTGAATATGTGTGTGTATCTGTGTGTTTGAGAGGGAATGAGGATGCGGGTGTGTCTGAGTCTATTTCCATAATTTATTTGCTCTCTGACTTCATAGCTGGGGATCTGGCTAGCTCTGCACCTTTCCTTGTTTTAATAGAATGCCATTTCAGCAGACAAGTGTGTGTGTGTGTGTGTGTGTGTGTGTGTGTGTGTGTGTGTGTGTGTGTGTGTGTGTGTGTGTGTGTGTGTGTGTGTGTGTGTGTGTGTGTGTGTGTGTGTGTGTGTGTGTGTGTGTTTTTGCGCACACGTGTGTGCATCTGTGATAAATATCCCCCGTCGCATTCTGATATAAGGTAAATGGTTATGGACTCCACTTAATGATAAATTACAACCTATACCTTCTTGAAACCCGACCCCAGCTGCTGTGTGTGTGAGTGTCTACCAAAATCTCAAGATCATGACAAATGTGTGAAGAATATTCATACTATAATCTTGACTAGAAGCATCTGCAATATGCGTATTGATTTAACGGATGGATGGACACAGGGACTGATATAAATAAGGCAGGCGTGGGGAAAAGAAGCACACAGACAGAAGCTGGTGTGCGAGATGGAATTTAAACATTTTATTGATCCCTGTATAAAAATAATTCTTTCACTCATCCTGTTTAGTAGCAGCAGCCAGCCACAGTGCACTGCCCTGGGATCAAGTCCTGACCTGAGGCCGGTACTTGGGTTAAGGGCAATAACAGTTTTCCTATTGCTTTGCATTTATTTTACATTCATTTGGCTGAAGAGTGTAGGGTTCGACCACGACTTGGAGGTAGGAAGGAGTATTCCTTTTCACTGCCCTGTAGGCCAGCGGCAACAGGAAGCTAGTATAGTGAAAGGAGAAGAGGAGTGGTGCTGAAGAACTTTGGGAGGTTGAAGTGTTCCGGATTACCTTCAGACGCAGGGACTCCATCGAGGGGGGAGTTACAGTAGTCCAGATGGGAGATGTCAAGCGGATCGATGCATACCTGGGAAGCCTGCAGAGTGAGGAAGAGGCGAATCCTCCCGGTGATTTTACAAAACATGTACACGGAATAATTATTTGACAAAAATGATTAAGATGGAATCTGTTTCTTTCCATTAGAGCGATCAAACATTACTCTATTTCAAAAGAGAAAAGTACTTTGTTTATTTATGGCATTTAACACAAAAATTAGTACAGTATTGGTATTGTGTAAGAAAGCAGCATAAATTGTTTGCCAAAGTTCTGATGGAGATCTGCAGCGCTTGGAACAACTAAGCACGTGGTAATAATACGGTCAAAGGGTGACGATAGAAAAAAGCATAAATGTATTTCAGACCAAATGAGTAGAAAGAGCAGTTGAGCATTCGTTAAGTGTTACAAAAAGCAGGATGTAGAGAAAGGTCATTAGGTGGAGAAATAACCACTGAATCAGTGTGTGCAGGGAGGGAAGAGGGGGGGGGGGGTGGGACAGATAGATGGAGGAACAAGAGATGGATGATAGAGCCCGAGTGTCCCTGAGACAGTCCTATTAACACAGAATAAACGCTTTAGAGGAATCAATGCACTGCTAAACACCACCGCCATCAGCTGTCCTCTCTGTGTGTAGGGATTTGTAGATGTACACCGTTGCTCTTTAGGGACATCAATTTCAGCCACTTTTATTGACATTTTAATGACAGCTATTAAATCATTCAAATGACTTCTCCAGAAACAGAAAGGTTGTTGACATGTTACTCAGAAATAACCTGCCAATTCAGTTGTACTTGATCAGCGTTTGGCATTGGCTGTTTTTGTGATACTTAATATTAACTTAATAATATAATATTAAAAGATTTCCACAATTTTACCATCGCAGCTTACACCTAACGTGACCGAACCCAGCTCGTTTTTGCTGGATATGTTGCTGCGTGTCAGGATTCGGTTGACAAGAATAGGTTGTGAGGGGAAACTTGGATTACTTCAGGCAGGGCACACAAATAATGTGTTCCACATCAGTTGAAAATCAGCTGATCCAAACAAACATCACGTTTGACATTTCAAACAACAAGCCCCTCATTTCAGTTCCTGCTAGCCGCCAGCAGCCGCTGACCGCTTGTGCTGCCTTTTCCCGCAGATCAGTGTTCGCCCATGATGAGAATTAAATCGCAATAAGTCTTTTGTGGCACCTTCCCCTCTGACTCATCCTTAAGATGTGTTTTGCTTTGAGCCTAAAACGAAATTAGCAGAGAGGACACCTTTTGAATTCTGTACCAGCTCCTTCCAATTGCACAGCTGGTCACCTTATCTGGCAAATAAAAGTTCAAATCACTGTACGTCAAAAATTAGAAGTGTTACACACCATACAGTCATAACGTTTTGGCTTCCCAGGTGGTGAAATGATATGACAGAATAATCTGTAACAGCCAGATGATAAGCTCTTTTCGGGCTCCTAGATGATAAGGTACAGTGATGGTTCACTATAACGCATCCCAAGAAGGCTAATTATTGGTGCGATTCCTGCAATGCCAGAATCCAAATAGTAGTTGCGATAACCCCCTAAAGTATGCCATTTCCTTTTTTTATTTTATATAAAATACACTTTTTTATTTATCCTTCTTTGCTCTGTCCAACCTTGCAGGGACCTTGTGACGTGCAAATTATATTAAAGACATTGGGAGCTGTCACCCTTGCCACAGCAAAGTTTACCCCTCTTCCCTCTGTCACTGAAGTTTCACCATAGCGGTTTTATCTTAATAGGATTGTTCTTTTATGTCACGATGCATCTTCTGAATTTTGATTTATGAAAAAAAAAAAACATGAATTGTAAGCAAGTGACTGACTGTTGATTTTCAATATCAGGTCATTTCTACGAAAGAGACTCTTTTTGGTGTAAGCACGAGGATGCGGACATGCTACTCTCTGTCACCCGAATATAAATACATGCTGTTGTCTGCATCATACTGGTCCATACATACTTCATTTATCTTCAGTATTTCTCTCAAATGAAGTTACTGCAAGAATGTATCTTCCTGTGAGTTCATGTGAGTGTGCTTAGCATGCTGATGAGCTGTCCTGCCTAGAATACATTTAAAAAAAAAAAAAAAAAAAAGCCCATTTGTACTGTAGCATTCAGTGGGAATGAGGATCATGCTGTTGCTACACACAGGTTAGGAACAGTACATTTGTGTGTCCAGCTGCTGTTGGTCCTGCTGCTTGGGGAGTATTGATGTGCTGTCCTCAGATACTCTGCGAGGTTTTAACCTGGAGCGTGACCATGACCTGGAGCGTGACTGTAAGCATGCTTCTTGGAGCCCTTCGGGAGAACCAGGGAGAGCCGGACCTGAACTGGCAAATGCAACTGCATAACTTTAGTTCAGTCATGGACTCAGTAATTCAAAAGCAGTACAGTATTTCTGACTGAAGTGAAATGGGGGGTATTTTAGACATGGCATGGCACTTGGGCAATCAGGTTTGAAACTCCAAACAAACAAACGTCGTCAGTCAATTTATGCCATTAGCTCCGCATGTAACCTGCTGTTTCTAACTGCCACATGCCACTTTGTAAAAGCTTTTTTTTTTTTTTTTGTGGAAATTATATGTTCCTTTAAAAAAAACAAAAAAACTTTCTTGCCTGAAATGAAATGGAGCAGCAGGGCTTTATATCAGGTGGTCTGTCTGTTGGTCCACCGCCTTGCTCAAGACACAATCAGGTGAACATTTAAATGAGTGCAGTACTTTGGTTTCATGACTGAATAACTGGAAAATTAATGACCTCTCCATCAGCCTCATTAGCCCTTTGGTTCACTCTCACTACTCCCATTAGCATCTTTTCGAGATGCACTGGGCAGCTGTTTTCGGTGATAAACCTGTCGTACACTACCTGCTCAGCACCAAACGGCAGTCAGACAAAGGTAGCGACTAGCTGGTGAACATAGTGGAGCATTTAGCAGCTAAAGAGCCAGATATTTCCCTAAGGAACTGGCTGAGGCCAAAATGAGAGTGAATTTTGGACTTAAAGTTCATCAGGTGAACAGAATAATGAAATGTGAATATTGCTCCATTACTGCTGGATGTATAAATAGGCAACTCAACAAGCTTCCCACACTAATTTTAAATTTAATAATATGTCGTTTTTGTAATTACAGCTTTTTTCTGCTGCCCCTAAATGGCAAAATCAGTTACTACAGATTTAAAATAATATGTAAACTAAGGTTTAAAGGTCCCATTTTGTAAAAAGTGAGATTTTTTTAAAATTATAAAGCAGGTGGAGGTGCTATATAAATACTGTGAAAGTATCAAAACGCTCAATCCACGTGAAACTGTGCCTTTAAATTAGTCATCAGGACTTACATATGGTTGTGATGTAACAACTATACTACATATAGGTAGAAAGTGCCGCTACAATCATGTCCCCTCTGAATGACTGGTTAAATAAGTAGTTATCTGTGCGTGTGTGTGTGTGTGTGTGTGTGCGTGTGTGCGCGTTTGCAGATGGTGTGTGTAGACCTGTTGTTTTTTGTTGTGTGTATAAATGAAATATATACAATGGAAATCAGCTGTATGCCTCTCTTTTTAAATGTGTGAGTGCCATTTTCTTGAATAACACACAAACACTTTTACAACCCCCTGCTGGACAGTCATTTGTAAATAAATTAGCAGCAGAGAATCATAAGAAATTACAGCTTGCATAAATTCAAACAACAATGACGAGCTGAATAATCATCACTGCTCAGCCAAAGCCCCCATAGAGTTTGATTGTGGCTGTTAGATTACCGTGGCAATTGAATATGCCTCTGAATTTAAGAATATTAGAAGCCTATTTTTGTTTGGACATGGTGGAAGAGACACAAAACAGAATATGGTAATGTAAGCTGGGGAAAGGGAGAGGGACGAGAGATGGGTTGAGGAAAACTCCACCGTATTAAATCGGTTCCTTGCTCTGGCTTTTGAAAACAAACAAGCAAAGATCGTAATGAGAAGCTCCTGATTTTACAGCCACACGCACACGACAGAGATGGAGTGGGGGAATTGTGTTGTGTACAAAGAGGAATACCAGCGTGCGAGCAGCAGTAGCAAAGAGAGGCGCTAAACAGTTTTTTGTCGCTGGATAGAAAAGAAAGACAAAGAGGAGATGACAACGTGGCTTTGAAGAACTACAGTAACACACTCCGCTAAAGCAGAGTCTGACATGAACACTGGGCGCGATCCTGTGTACTGTATGTCTGCCTGTGTGCGCTTGCCAAGGAAAAAACTTTCAACACCCCTCAAACGGTCCTTCCTGGACAAGTTGTTGCCATTGTTCTCTTGCCTCTGGGCTTTCAGTCACTTTGGCACTAATGTGATTAAATAATGAAACATCAGACTTTGATTGGGCTGCCTGTGAGTGTGTGCACTTGGGAAAGAGAGAGGGAAAGGGACTAAGAGAGTCTTATGGCCGTTTTACAGTAGCCGCAGCCGAGCTGGCGCGCGCCATCGTGACGTCAAAATGACGTAGACCTTGCCGGCACGCCCGGAAAGGCTTGATCTGACCAAGCAGGTGATCAAATCAAATCGAAGCATTGACGTCAATGCTGCTGCCAGTTCTGCCGTTGTTTACCTTTTTCTTCTTCTTCTGGTCCGTAGAAAGAGTAAAGTCGGTAGCCTTTCCTCAGTAGCCCCACCTCTGTTCAGGAGAAGACTGCAACTAGTGTCGCGACCACCAGCATGGGTATAAATGGTTACGGCGATTCCATGACGTCACATTTGCGCGTGCCAGCTGGGCTGCGGCTACTGTATACAGTGTTGGGAAGGATACTTTCAAAACGTATTCTGTTACAGAATACATGCCCACAAATGTAATTTGTAACGTATTCCGTTACGTTACTCAATCGGAGTAATTTATTCTGAATACTTGGATTACTTCCACATTGAATTGCATTTTATAAGTGTAGGAATGCGGCCATCACATACAGCTTACTAAACAGGCCTACTCTGGTGTGTTCTTCTGTTCCAACTGGCTGAATGTGTACCTGAACAAACAGATTTTTGTATTTGTAGTCCTGACCTGCAAACTACAAAAAAATCTAACCTCAGTCTAAGCTACCACAAGCTAATTTTAGCTGACGTTAGCTAGCATGTCAAACGGGGTTAGTAAGCCTGTCAACAGCTGTGGAGCTAGTAAATCAGCACAAATACGAGAATGTAAATTCGCACGTCAACTATAAAATAGGAAGGTGACCAGTAAAACTACAGCAGACAAACTACACTTGGCTAGTTAAAAAAAAAAAAATAATTACTTTAAGATGCTTCTTCAGGTTGGAGGTGGAGTAATTTGGACGCTGAAAGGAGGTTGGCTGCTGGCAAGCAGAGTTATATTTCGTTCTCCCTGTTCTATCTTTATTGTAAAATGCTGTTTGAATTTTCCAAGATAGAAACGCATTCCTGCCCTGGCTCTGTTGTGCCAGTTCCGACTCTGTTGTGACTGATCCCGCAAATAGCTAATTTTTCCGTTTTCATATTTGGGCTTCTGGGAAATGCATAGTTGCCTTAATTTATTCAGAGAGTGAATAAACTCGTGAAACAGAAGTATCGTCATGTAGTCCATTGATTTCAACAATGTAACTGTATTCTAAATACCAACTATTTAAATTGTAACTGTAACAGAACACAGTTAATCATAATTTGTATTCTGAATACATAACGCTGGTACATGTATTCTGTTACTCCCCAACACTGACTGTACAGTATAACGCCGTTTAAGAGTTACTTGTTAACTCCGGTCTTATTTGGGCCCCTGTTGTGAGGATGATTAGTGTTATTTACATTATTGAGCTTATTGTCAGCTGCCTCCACACTGCTGCCTCTGTTTCTTTTTTTCATTAGCGAAAGCCTCCCAGCGAGCTCCGATGGAGAGCCCCGAGGAAACATTGTCCTCTTTGATGTTGTGTCGCATTCTAACAGATAAACAGACACACACACACACACACACACACACACAAACACAGTCCCGGACAGCCGCAGATTGCTCAGAGGCCCTCGGTGACTACCAGCAACTGGCTTGCCTTTGCCTTTGCCTTTACCTTTTCATTCTTTGTATCTTCCCTTGTTTATTAACCTTTGTTTGCAGTTCTCTGAGTTTGTTTTCTTTTCCGATTCTCCTCTCTCTCCGGTGTTTTGGTTGTGTTCTTTTCACTTGTCTTCTCATTCTTCAGACCACCTGCTGCTTTCTGTTCAGTGGCAAAAACATGTTTTAAATCATGCACGACTCGAGCAAATCGCTGAATACGCTTCCACACACAGACGGTTTCCACCCTTTGAGCATTTCACGTTCTTTCCCTGTATCTTCACCCTGTCCTATTTGTAATGTCAGAGCTGACCAAGTTCTTAAATGTAGTCTCAATTTTTTATCCCCACGGGCTGTATCTTTGGTGATAAGCCTGCAGATCGTTGTGCTGTTTTTGCACTGGTGTGTTCAAAAACTACTTTGCAACCAAATGGTCTTCAGTGCTACTTGTCTTCCTCCTTTGATTTGTTTTGTTGATGACATTTTCTTTTTTTTTTTTTTTTTGGTCAGTATTGCTGTTTTCTCTTATCTTTTTCAGGCACGGTGATTAGCACTGCTTATGCGAACAACTTAGATCTTGTTTTGTTTTATTTTTTCAAACAAGCTGCCGTTTCTGATGCCAGGAACTTCCTGTTAAGTGTTTTACATCCTGTGTGCCAATGGGTATTCTCTGTAGAGAAGAGATATATCTCACACAGCAGGTGTTTGCTGTAAAACAGAAATGGGGAAAAACTATTGTTGTGTTTACATACACTCATGGTCTTATTCTCTTCTGATTTGCTCCCTTCTTTTCTCCTCATCCTCATCCAGTCTTTCCACCAAGGATATTGAATCCCGGAGCGAGTCCCTCGGTCTGTTCGACACGTTGAAGTGTAACCCTGAGGCCTTTTGCAGCCACATGACCAAGTACGTTCTGCCGACTGTGGAGGGAAGCGACCAGGACCGCCTGCTCTACTACTACACTTTACTAGACACTGCAGGTTGTGAGCCTTACGTCACCACCACCATCAAGCCAGAGTCCCATGTCAAACTGCTCAAGAAGCTTCGAGCTGTTGCCAATGGTAAGACAGTTTTTTCAACTGCATAACTAGTAGGTGGTTTACAGGAAGGACCAAGGGCAGCTTATTGTCACACAAAATGTAACCCCTTGAACCAATGGATGCAGTTTGCATCTAAAATCTGATGAAGTCCTAACCTTTCTAATGAGATGGGTAACTACTTGTGCTTTTATAAGTGTGTAATTCTACTTTTCATCCACACATTGATTGTGCCATCATCTATGAAAGAGGTATATAAAGAAAGGAATTAATTTGCTAACAATTAACAGTGGCACTTAAGAAAAACCTAACTGACTAATTTCTAATAGTACAGAATCAACAAAAGCACCTATTTGCCAAACAATGAGGGCCAGATGTACGTACATTTGCGAATGTAGCGTTATCAGCGCCATGGCCAACCGCGCACGCTGTGATACTTCAGCTCACGTCGTATTTACCAAACCTGCAGTTCATCGGGTAATCAGCGCCTTTCTCCCAAAGCCTTAAGTGCTGGTGCTATGATACGGCTGAGTGCAGGCTGCGATGTTCCCACTGCTGATGCTATGACTGTTTGAAATGATCCTGATGCCATTATTTGTAATGTAGCGAGGAGTTTAACAGCTATTGGAATGGAATGTGAACGCCGAGTCGGAGATCCAATGTCATCTTTGATTTCTTCAGGTAACTGTAATATTGCATGGCTGCTTAATGATTTCGTGTTCACTCAACTGAAAAAGTGTGATCCTTGTGGCAAAAATCTTTTCAACTGGTCTCCTGGGCCTATGTCTCCGTCTTGCTCGGATTACTGCTGTCATTTCACCAGGAGGCATATGCGAGGAAACCCGCTTCCAGGTTTACACCTGCTTTTAAGAGGCGGAGAATTTTCACCGCAAAATAGAGGCGTGCTTTCACAGGCGTTTTTTGTACATACCACAGAATACATAATTAGGCACACTTCATGCTTCCCCTCCCATCTCTTTATGGGAAACTCCCACTTTCCCCTTGACCCTCCCGGGAAAAGCGCAATTTGCCATTTTCAGGTCTCGCGAAAGACAGTCTGCACTTTTACATCAGTGCGGCCTGTTTGTACACACCTCGCCATGCTTTTACGCGCACAATGTGAAACAAATACGCCTGAAGTGGGCGCAGAAGCGTTAGTACATCTGAAAAGCCTAGGAGTCAGCCAGGGGTTAGTGCACCTTTATTATTGGTCGGGAAATCAGCTGGAAGCCCTTAATGTCAAGAAATCAAGTTAGTGTTGAAGACTTGAACATAATCCCTCTTGACATGATTGATGACTCACATAAATATGTTGACGTTCCTTCTAGCTGGTAGATAACCTCAAGTCACTGATTGTCATGCAGAATCTTAAAAATATACAACAGCTGAATGCCTAAATGTGTGGCACATTTCTAGCACAGATCCTTATATTTCTCTGAAAGGGACAAATGAAATACGCCCGATGACATACCTATTCTATTTTATCCCCGCCTCATCTTGTCTTTACTCGATTCCTCTTTTTCTCAACCAGCTCTCATCTTTGTTTCCAAAATAGCAAAGCAACAGAATTGAAACAATCTAAAGGATTCACGTTTTCCCGTAATCACCAAGGGAAGCAATCCACCTTTTGTATTAAATATCAAGCTAAGAGCGCAGGCTCAGGAAACAGCAACAGCAGTAAGATGCTGTTTCCACTTAGATTTCTGTGGCAGCACCCTCTCCAAGGACGTCATGTCCAGGTTGTAGCGTGTCACCGGTTCAGCGGTCCGGCGAGAGTGCTCAAACTTTGTTGTGTTCGGGTTGAGGTGGTGTCACTTCTCGATGAAGTTCAGTAAAGGTCAGCCGGGTGTCAGCTGTGTTTTCACGCCTCACTTCCTCCCTCTGCTCCTGATAACATCACAGCTTTAACCGGTGACACATGTCTCTGTTTAACACACACATACGCAAATCACATACACACACCTCTGAGTCATGCATATTGAGGCTTTGTTGCATTTTTTTTTTTTACATAAACAAAAAAAAAATGCACTTTACTATGAGCTCACACAGGCACTGCCACAGTTTAGTTTCACTCACACACAATTACCGTATCACATCACTACATTAGAAACGGACTGTTTAACCTTGAGTTGAATTTACAACTCAAAATTACTAGTATTTTTTTTAAACAATTGTAATTTTGATTTCCAGACAGAAGTAGGCAAAATTAGATTTCTAAATGACAAAAAAATGACAACTGTTGCTGGCAGATTTCATCAGCTGTAGCTAGCTAATTAATTAACGTCCGCTCTGTGAGTTGGTTGAAAACACAGTCTTTTGCTCAATGAATTTGAGCTTACGTGATATTGTGCTAAAAGATAATCCATTGTTTGTAACATTACGCTATCTTAGTTAGTGTTGGCTGGGGTTGCTGGAGTGTAACCTTCCACAAATCCATACAAAAAAAACTGACCTGAGCTGTTAACGCTACCCTAAACTCTGATTGCATCCAAGACCACATACTACACAGTGGATGTCTGTATATAAACAAGGCTTTTTTTGGGTCAAGTCCTGGAACACTTAAATGTTATGCGGTAATCATTAATTAATTAACAGTGAGAATGGCTTTTCCTGCTTTGGCAAGTCAAAATGTCTGCTGTGAAAAGGATCTATTTAGAAGCTGGAAGACAAAACCAGAAATTGAATAGCAAAAATGGGGCAAGCTGCATAAAGTCTGTTGCTATTACATAGGGCTGGGTGATATGGAGAAAATTAAATAGCAAGATATTTTTGACCAAATACCACAATACCTATATTGTAGGGTTGACTATTGATGCTTTAACACAAATATTTACACAATGCGATTTTTGATAAATAATCATTAATCAGTAATGTGGATAAAATGACTAAGTGGGCACAGGCAAATAATAGAACAGTCTGGTAAAGTCTGAAAAGTACATCACTTTACTGTAATGCAGCCTTTAAAACTAGGAAAAGATAACACTTTTGCCATATTATGATATCCAAAATCTAAAATGATATCAAGTCTCATATCACGATATTGATATATTGCCCAGCTCTACTCTTACTAGAGCTCCATGGGCCCAACTTCATCATGAAGAGAAATCCCAAGGTCGACAGGGCTGCAATGCCTAGTTGCAATAGCTAAGCTGTGATTGGACAACACTGTTCAGGGGAGGGGTTTAGCAAACTGTCAACTGCAGCCAAAATAAAACTACTAGACACACGTTAGCACTCACACATACTGTATATACGTACGTACGTCAACCAAGGGATTTAAAACTGATGTATTGGCACATACTGACTTTGTGACAGTGACTTAAAAAGTAACATTGTCCAAACTGTATCACACACACACACACACACACACACACACACACACACACACACACACACACACACACACACACACACACACACACACACACACTAGTAAAACTTAACCCACACATTTACATTCTTGTAGCAAAATTGCTAACACTGTTGGCTGGCTGTTGAGGTGTCTCTAGAGCCACCAACTTTCTTCTAACTCCAAGTCTAAGACAGAAACACACACACTTAGACACACACACACTCAAAATTACTAATTTGCAGTCCTAAACAGACAAGCAAGCAAGCTCACACGCACACACACACACACACACACACACACACACACACACACACACACACACACACACACACACACACACACACACACACACACACACACACACACACACACACACACACACACACACACACTTATACGGCATTCAGACAATGTAGAGACAGGTGGTGTGTGTCCAATATTCATCACAATTTCAGACATGAAACCAGGTGACTGTCTGAGTGGGCTCTCCTGAGGATGGGGATGGAATGCTGCTCGGTTGTGGAAGAGACAGAGAGAGGAGTGGGGGGGGGCAGGGGAGAGACAGAGAGAGAGTACATGTGTAAGTGCATGTAACTCTTATCTGCAGTCTAAGTGTCCATCTGGGCCTGTCTAAAAGTATTGTGTGTGCGCTCAGAGTTTCGTGTGTGTGTGTGTGTGTGTGTGTGTGTGTGTGTGTGTGTGATTCCGAGCAGCATTGACATAGCCCTCCCCACAGGCAGACCTGTGTTAAATATTTAAGGCCCAGACAGGCTGTGGTGTTGCCACAGTAATGTGTCTGTCTGATGGCGCTGGAGACCAAAAGCACGCTACTTGCTCGCTCTCTCTCTCTCTCTCACACACACACACAGAGTACTGCAGTGGAAGGAGATATGATGCGCACACACGTATCAATAGACAAACTGTACACCTTTGCATGCAGATAGCACCACTTTCACACACTGGCTATCTTTGTTGTCCACATGAACCTTCTACTCTCTTCTCTGCGTGTCTCTTTGCTGTCATGTAATGGAATATTGAACAACCTCTGCATATCAAATCACTGTAATTACGCTGCAAGTGCTGGGTGTTTTGCACACATCGTATGTGAATGCAGTAGTAAAGTGCCACTTTCTGAAAAGTGTTGGATATGCTGCGTTAGTTTGAATGCTCGTTCTTCCCACACAGTGCAGCTTCTTGGTTTTGCCTCGGCAAGTAAATGGATATGTGCTAAATAATAATGTATGCACGAGGCCTGAAAATGCCTTTTGTGTTTTCAACGTCTTTGTATTTTAAAGAGTAGCAATATATTCCATAATGTAAATCTATTAATAAAATTTGGCCTCATGTAAAGGTCATACTTTTTATTCATCATATTACGTGTTGAATATTTCAACCATAGAACATGTGAGCCACAGTAGGTCATGTGTACAAGGACAAGATTGTGGTGATTATTTTTGCTCATCTACCCGCAGTGCACTATGAGGGTCGGGTGAAGTGGAAAACACATCGTCGGGATGTAGTATTCATTATTTTAATGTCAGAAATGTAGTATAAAAATTGCTTGACAAAGTAATGTTTCTAAATAGTAAACTATGTCTCCGGCAGGTTTGAACTACCGGAAGCTGACTGATGAATCGTTGGATCCGCTGGTGACTCTACAACCAGTTCTGACCAGTCAGAACGTACTGTCTATCTCCAAACTTGCTAATCGGCTGCCCGTGCTTGGTGGTGGAGGGAAAACAGTCTCCCCCAGTGCAGTCCACGCAGTATGGCTACAAAAGCTGTTTTGGAAAGGAGACCCCCAACTGTTGAAGAGACCCCCACAGAGCGACCCAGACTACCTCCATGCGTACGACACCTGCAGCAAATACCTAGACAGGCTGGTCCTTGCTGACGCTGTCCACTTCCTGGATAGCATCACCTTCTCTCCTGATGCAGCCGAACATGTAAGCCTAAAGTTGGTCATAACTAAAGTTTTTTTTTTTTTCTTCACCCCTCAAATCCATCCATCTCTTTCATATGAATTACTGTATGCCATACAGACAGAAAAGAGAAAATATAGTAACACACAGTATAGTGTGAAGGAGGCTCAGACAGGAGCTGGTGGGAGTTTGGCACACTGATAATTTGTAATTGCAGCACAGAAGGTAGTTGGTTCCAGGCAGCCACCCAGACAAGATTCATATTGTCTAAAAGGAAGGATTGTGGGGATTTCCAATCGCTTCAAACACATCATCAAACTGTACTTGCCATCCTCTGACCGGTCGTCTCTCATTCCCCTTGGCTCACTTTTTGGCCCCACAAAAGCCCTTTTCTGATTTTATATACATTATTCTGTTCACATCCACACCGTCGCCTCAAAGCACATACCAGTCATGATTTATAAAAGAAATTATAAAATTGCACAGGAAATGTCAGACATATAATTACAGCACTCTGAAAAATTGTCTTCCAGGGGATTTAAAGTGCCTCAGCCCACCTTGTCAATAGTAGCCCACTGGGTTTTTTTTCCACACACTGGCACACTGCCACCCTTCCTTTCAAGATCTTCCTTTTTCTTCCACTTTTGTCTTACGCACCCTCTCTTTTCCGGCAACTCCGAGAGAGCTAATTGATCCCTCTCTACTTCAGAGCCAATTAAACTCCGATTCCCAGCAGGCGCTGTTTTCCCACTGTGCTTTTTAACATTCAGATTATCTCTCAGAAACCCACTGCTCCCTCTTCCCTCAGCATCCTCCTCCTCATTCCTTTTTTTTCTATCCTATTTGAACCCTCAAAGGGAATACTGCTGACCTTTCCAACCCCCTCCCCCCCCCACACACACACACACACACACACACACACACACACACACACACACACACAATGGATTGATCCATTTCCTCCAAGGCCAAGGGGTGAGATGTATGGCTGGGACTTAGCCATACCAAGTATTGATCTTAGATAGATAGTGGAAGCGTGTTCCTTTGCTCAGCCTCTAGCCTGTTTTGATGTTGGATGTGGATCTAATTCTGTCCCTACTCACAAATAAAACAATAGACTATGTACATACTCACAAACAAATGATTATACACACACGTAGCCTTCAACGAAATTGTGCAGTTTTGTCAGGAAACTCCATCTGAGTGATCATCCTGTCCTGGCAGAGAAAGGTGCTGTCAATCTTAGTCAATAAACCAAGCAAATGCAGAAGTATGAGTAGCATGTGTCTGAGGTAAGGTGGAAATGCGAAGTGATTTTTAAGTGTCTTCCTGGTGTGAATGTGTGTGTGTGGGGCCTGTCAGCATCTGTGTGCTTCCATGCAAGAGAGTAAAACCTTTTACAACCAAAGGGCCTCTCTTCTACCCATGAATGGTTAACCTGCTCTCACTGAATATAATCAATTACACCAGGCTGGCAGATATGATCTCTCTCACTCACACACATACTAACACACATGCTACCCAAGTTCCTCGTGGCATTTTGGTGTATATATTTTGGGTTATACCTGCCTCTTTTCAACACGTTAAGTTTAAAATTAATAAACATGAGTTGTGCACCTCTCTTTCTCTCTCTTTGCACAATTTGCTATCCTTATCCCGTTCCTCCTCCTCCTCCTCCTCCTCCTCCTCATCATTCTGTTCCTTCCATCCATCCTGTTTCGTCTCCAGCTGAGCATCCAGACGAGGTCGGAGGTGATAAAACGAGCCACCAAAGCCCTGCGCCAGCTGGCCGAGAAGAGCAGGAAGAGAGCAGGTGATGGCAGCGGGGAGAAGGAAGGGACCGACCCAGCAGGGATGACTTTTGATGAGGCTCTTACACACCTGCAGCAATCCCAGGCCCACCTGGACACTCTGAGCCATGCCGTCATTCTGTCACTCAAAGACAGCCAGCAGGTAGACCCCATCTTCCAGACACTTTAGCCATTCCAAATGTAATGTAATGTGGTAAATGTTAAAAGAACAAAGTAGTCTGGACTGTGAATCGTTCGCTATGTCGAATACACTATGTATACATAGAAACACTGTTAAATGTGTGCTTGCTTACCTTAAAATAGTTCCAAAAATAGACCTAGCTTCATTAGCTGGATGAACCTCATGATGTACTGTACTTAATCTTGGAAATGTATTAATCCGCCTTCCGCACGAAAATTATTTGAAAATGAAAATTATTATTTTGTTACAGAAAGGGCAGAATTCTTACTTTGGATAAAGCTAACCACCTACTCTAGGTGCCCAGCGCAAAGCCCGGTGCAGGGGTCTTTGTTATTTTAAGACCGTCCAGCGCCCATGTTGTTTAAATAGCAAATGCACCTGCGCCCATCTTTGCGCCCATGGGCGTGCTGTTCTTACAGGGAGGTGTGTTCAGGTGAATTCTTGGCATATTGCTATCTTGAGTCAGCGGAAAGTGATCGCACCATTGACCAACAAAAACCTGGTCTTAACTCAGTAGCGCAGCATTTCATTGTTATTTTAACAGCGTATTATTAAAATGCGCCTAGACTCATGAACAGCGCGAGCCTAGGCGCACACACAGGGACGCGCAGCAGCACACAAACATGCAAAAGATTAAAAATCTAATTATTACAATGTGAAATAGTATTATGATATGATTTGCTGGCGCGCTTTCACTTCACCCTCGAGCAGATCAGTTTCTTCTCTCCTTCCTGCTCAGCAAATCCGCCATCATAATAGCAATGCGCCAAGGTACAAACAGGCCTGGCATTTAAAGGGAATGGGAGATGACACTCATTGGTTTATTGCATGTTACGCCCAAAACACACTTATGATTAATTAAGCCGCAGTACAACCCTTTTGAACCATGCGTCGGGCGCACGGACCTTTTTCCCTTGCGGTCATGAGGTCACCTTTAGTTGGACATTGGTCATAGATTGTGTCTGCATGTACTTTGTCTCGGCTTGCGTGTGCATGCTTGTGTGCGTGCGTGCGTGCGTGCGTGCGTGCGTGCGTGCGTGCGTGCGTGCGTGCGTGCGTGCGTGCATGTGTGTGTGTGGTATCTTCCTGGGTTGGTTCTGCTTGACTAAGCTCTTCCCAGCCACATTGGACCAGTCAAGGGTACATTAATGTAAATCTATGGGCAGCTGTTTGAAATGAGCCGTGCCATGTGGCTGTATGTACCGTACGTACACCATGCTGTATCTCATTAAGCAAAGTCACACTGACTTACCCCACTGTCGTGTGTGTGTGTGTGTGTGTGTGTGTGTGTGTGTGTGTGTGTGTGTGTGTGTGTGTGTGTGTGTGTGTGTGTGTGTGTGTGACCAGAGAGAGGCGACCTTATGATTTGGCGAGCTCAGTGTTGCTATGACGACCATGAGACACCCATGAAAAACCCATGTTCATTTCTGACCCCCACACCGTTTGTAATATTTCGCCCCTGTTTTATCTGCGTTTAAAAACACATACCCTACAAATTAGTGAAGAAGATTACAAGGCAGAGGTTACGCTAAAGTCACACAGACACACAGTCCAACCCCTACGATGTAACTTTCCTTCTACTGGTGCAGGAAGCGATTATATCCTTGGAGATAGATGAAAAGGATATAAGAACCAGGAAAGGACAGGTAGATAGAAAGAGATAGATAGAAGGAGCCCTGTAGGCTCTGTTTGGCTATACTGTGGTCATTTATCAAGTGTACGTGACCAGCTGCTGGGAATAATAGTGGATCGTAGAGGAATCCACCACAGGCGCCTTGACCTGCTGTGAGGACAGCAAATTACACACTGCAGCTGTATTGTATAGAAGTTAGTACAGTTCTGTATTAGAACCATGTCCCTTTGATGTTATGAACAATAGATCAAAAACTGTAGATTATTTATTTTTTTTCTTAGTGCTATAACATACAAAATTACCACCATTGTTTTTTAAATGGGCATTTTTTGACTTTATTTCTATAGCAACAGTAGAGAGATGACAGGAAATGAGGAGAGGGATGACATGAAACAAATTGGAGATATTGAGGTTCATGGTTAGCACTGTTACCCCTACACCAACAGGGCGCTCCAAAACCACCAATATCATTTGCTGTTGGGGGAATTTTGTATTACCATTTCTTACGGTACAAGGATGTTCCAAATATCCATGCATTCATCTATTGTCCCATCCATCGAGCTTGTAATGCCCACAACACCTAGAAAAGGAAGCAGCCAAGAGGCATCTTCCAAAACCACCTCATCGAGCTACTCTTACCCCGATTTTCCACACGGCATGTCTGTGCTGCGTTCCGGCTGCGTTACAGTTTGGTTCCGTCCTCCGCCATGTGCCATAACACACTGTGAGCGTCTCAGAAGCGGAGCGTCTTGCCTGACCGACTTGCAGATTTCATTGTCTCTACTTTGTGCTTTACAGAACAATTACATGTTTATTAAGCTAGTATCTACTAGGGGTTGGGGGAAAAAATCGATACAGCATAGTATTGCCATATTTTCCGTGGCAAAAAAATTTAAGTGAGATGAACAAACGGAGAAATGTATCTTTTCAGATAAAAACGCACATAAACAGGACGTAATTTGAAATTGGGAAAAATTTGAAGTTGGAAAAAAATTAATTGGAGGACATTGCAGAATATTGCAATATGTTTAAAAACGCAATAATATCGTATCGTGACATCAGTATTGTGATGATATCGTATCGTGAGCACCCCTTTCCACTCCAGGCACTCCTACAGTTAAACTCCATGCCTTCTCTTCTCTGGTGTTGTCTTTATAAAAAAAGATCTGTGATGTCTATTATGTTTTTCGGCCTTCAAGATGAATCTCTTGTCGTCTGTGGTGTGGTAAAAGAGACATATACGATATCGGGGGGGGGGTGTCTTTTGGTAAATTGACTGGATACTCTCGCTGTTTCACTTATGTACACATATGTACTGAAAGATCTACATTTTTCCAAGAGACGACTGCGGTCTCAAACTTGACTCCCAGACTGCATGACACTCAGATCAGAGCACAGAGCACATCAGAGCTCACAGTGAACATTATCTAAAAAAGCAAACACTCTTCAGTCTTCAGCTTGGTCTTGATATTCTACCTATGAATACCATGTATTATGAATATAGGCTGTCCCTATATCATGAATATCCTATATGAATGTCACCTTTGGGTGAGTCCAATGCCAAGACTGTCAATGTCTTGCTCAGAGTGTAAAGGGGAATCAACGGAAGCTCTCCGCCAGTACCTCACAATGAATATATTAAGTGCAAAGATTTTTTTAAAGTAAAGTACTTTCAGATTGCTTTCTAAAAGCTGACAGACCACAAAACTCCTAGCTCTGCATTACCAGCAGTGCTGTGCATCTAGCTTCTTTGAAAGCCGTCACACCCCCAGGTTTTCACTTCTGACTACAGTAGCTGCAGAATTATTATTTTTGCACAGTGATACTTGTCATACATTTACTGTGGAGTTGTAACAATTAACCAGCCTTAGAAGTCCTGTATTTCAAACTAAGAGGGACAGCTAGTGTCATCAAGCTTGTTCTTGGGTGGCAGCAGTGACGATACAAACTTCAGACTACAGCTCTTTGCACCTACTGTTCAGATTTTGACTACTTTTCTGACGTCATGTACCTTAGTGAAATGTTTACTCAAAGATGAGAGAGCTCTGCCTATGGAGAAATAAAATCAATTGTGGATTTACAAAGAAAACAAAGAGAAAAAAAACGGAATTGATATGATGATTGATGATACTTTATGGTGAAAAGATTGTAAGATCAGGAAATGTATATTTAAAGACACACATGGACTGTCACACACACAACCAAATGCCATGTCCGACTCGCCAGGAGGAAATCCTCAGCCCTTTTTTATTGGAAGAGAGAAAAACAAACAAAGGTGAGCAGGGCAGAAGAGAGAGTGAGCAGGTTCAGGCCATTGCTGCCCTCTAGGTTAATACCTGTAGGGAACCGACCGCTCAACAACAAACTTCACTCACAAAATTTTGTACTTCCTAAACCACACTGCACTTCAATTCCTGTCTCTGAATAGGAGACTGCCTCCTTATGCTTTTCCTTTCTGCCTTTTTTTTTTTTGTATTCCAGCGTTACAGGCAACTTTATGATTTGTCCCGATCCGAGAGGTCAAAAGTCCATGAGCTGGCAATCACCATGGCAACTGATGGACAGCCTCTGGACTGCATTACAGAGATTCTGCGCGTGGCTGTTGGACCCCTAGACCTCTCTGTTAAAACGGTGCTTCGTGACGCAATGGAGCGAGTAGTGGCCGCACTCAGGTATTGTCTCTCTCCCTTTCTCCATACAACACACTATATACCAAAAACCTTTCATCGAGAAAATACACAATGAACTCAAGATAAGTTTGGCTGTACACTTGAAGCAATTATTCAGCATTTTTGAAAATACACTTTTTTGCCTTATTGCAGAGTTAGATGAGAAAATCAATAACATTCTCATGTCTGCTCTAACTATAGAGCTGGAGCAATACATGGGTATCAGTCACGTGTCATCTACTGTGTGTATAGGCAAATGGCTTAGCTTAGCATAAAGAGTGGAAGCAGGCTAAAACTGCTGCCCTGGCTTTCTTTAAAGTTCAATAATAAACCTACCAGCACCTCTAAAGTGCAGCACATTAACATGTTGTTTTAAACAAGATCATCCATACAGAAAACTGCTATGACTTGGCGCAGTGACTTCCAGGAATACTTACTGGTTGCCTGGCAACCTCACGGTGATGACATGACTTCTAGGCACAAAATAAGACATTTTAAATAGCAAAAACAACATTCTACACTAATTTAAAAGTACAAAATTTACTTTTCAACATAATTACATTTCTGAGTCTCAGTGTCGGGCCATGTATTTTACACCTGGGCCTTCAGTACTATTCTACAGCAATTAAACCATCTTTGAATAACCTCACCATGACACTAGGACATTATCGTGTGGAATAAAGTCATTTAACACAAAGCTCAACACCTAGAGACTTTCAATACACTATTGTAGAGACATGAATACACGGAGACTGAAGCCATCACTTTCACGCAGTATGACATGATGCTGCATCACATATAGTCCAAATTAATGTAATTACCAAAAAGACAAAAACAAACCCACAACAACAGGTCACATTTACTCATACGACGGCCACAAAGCAATCAAAAACACAAATAACTCAATCAGCGATCAACACGCTTCCCCACAAATTGCAGCCAAGCTGCTGGGGCTCAACAACACATACATGCCACCACGCACACACAGGCACAGTGCACAGCGGCCACTGACATTGCTCAAACCTTTAACACCAGCAGCAACTATCTAAAGCAGGGGTGTCAAACTCAATTTCACTAAGGGCCACAGTGGAAAAAGAGAATCACGTCAAGGGCCAGACATGCATAGTTTATTGACATGCTTTTATTTCATCGAAAAAGTAAACTTTCACTCAATTATTGCATGTCTCATGTAGTCTTCTCATTTACAGTTTGGTCCACATAAAGCCCTGAAAAAGTGAGCAAAAACATTCCAAAGCCATCCTAGAATTGAGCAAATCAAGCAAAACAATGATTACATTTTCTAAGTAGGCTACCACACAGCTGACTCACAACAACCTCTTTCAAAACCTGAATATGCAAACTCTCTGGTTCTGTGGGAATTTCTGAGTCTCAAAGTCGGCAAATTTGCCAAATTCTGCTTTGAGTGTTGCATAATTGCAAGTTGAAAAAACAGTTTCCCAAAATTTATTGTGAACCGAAATCGATATGCGGGCCGGATCAGAAGTTGCAAGGGGCCGGATTTGGCCTGCGGGCCTTGAGTTTGACACGTGATCTAAAGCAAGCAGTAATAGCTAGTAAAATCATTTAACTAAAATGCAGACAAATCCATTACACATAGCAAAAGCTGCTCATCATTTAAAGGAAAAGTACATCCACCTTTCTTTCACTAACTTTACATCTAAAACTTGAAGCGAACTTGAACTAACGTTACTGCTACGGTTATGTGATAATAGCTAGTTTTGCTTCTCAGCCACCGTATATTAACTGGTCTGAAAAATGTCGACGTAGGTGGCTGGGCCAGCTAGAAGGCTCTGGCCTGTCAAAGAATACGCCCAACAGGGCAAACTCGAAATGTGATTGGCTAAAGAATATGACAATCAACAACATTGTCCTTATTTGCTTAAACAGCAGAGTGAGTCATTCGAAATTTTGAAGGCCTTAGAGTAGATTTTTCACCCGGAGACAGCACAGAGGGGAAATCTGATAAAAGATCTAATTTATGAGATGCACTTGAAGCTGCACAACCCAGGGAGAGATTAGCAATGAAATTACGGTAATAAACTTGTGGGAACGGACTTTCTAAAATACATATGAAAATAATAAATATATTTATTTTAGAAATTAATATATATATATATATATATATATATATTTATTTTAGAAATTAATATATATATTTTGACATGCCGTTTAGGAAAATTATTATGTAAAGTTTGAATATCTTGAATGAAAGTCTGAATATATTGAATGAAAGTGAAAGTCTGAATATATTGAATGAAAAACTTTATATATATATATATATATATATATATATATATATATATATATATATATATATATATATATATATATTGGCCAGCAATGAAGGCCCACCTTTGCAGAGTCTAGAAGTCATATGTCCTATTAAAATAAACTACATGACTAAATTCCCTTTATACATTTTCCTATATAGTCAAACCGACTTAATGCTGCCAAGCCACTGCAGTTGCATTTTATAATTATATTTCCTGCTTTTTTATTTTTATTTTTTTATTGGTGTTTTCACTGGGTTATAAATCATAAATGGTGTTGCACACTCTAAGGCAGAAAATGGTTAATAATAGTACAGTGGTGAGAAAATGACAACGCTGTAGGCTTGTGTGCACAATCAAAGATACCACCCCCTGTGACAAGCCTAACGAAGGTAGGACGAAAATCAAATTGTCATTTTAGTACATGTATTTCCCTTTTTCCTCTTTTACATTCACTGTTGCGCCTTGTCAAACAACATTATAATCTACGTGCACCCCTTTCATACCTGTCTGGTAAGATTACATACATATGAATGTAAAAATATATGGATTTTTAAAACAAGTCAGATTAAGAGAATTATCTTCATTCACCTCAAAAGCGGGCTTTATGATGTTTATTCTAAGACATTGAAGGCCACATGAGCACACCACCTACTACCTGATCTCTGTTGTTTGTCTATATCTGAAAACATTTTGTTCTACTGTATATTGGTCCACTTTGGGCATGTTGGTGGGAAAAACACTGTCAGAACAAATGCCTGAAGTGTTGGATTGAATCTACAGTAGCTGCCTGTGGGAGTTGGACTCACAGCATTTTATTGGCGTCTTCCTGCTCACTGCATTCAAAAGGAAGTGAGAGATGATTCAGGCCGACATGTCTGCAGGGCTGCTAGAGTTTAGGGCCACGGAAAATACTTGGATGTTGTCAGACTTAACATCCAAAACTACAAAATGCATGCAGTTACGTAGGCTTAAATTAAAAGCTTATTTTCAGAGCAGTGTTTTTGTCCTTGATGCCCCATGGAACTTGTTTGCTAACACGGACAGACCAATGAGCAAGGTTTTACTGACAGGGCCAGATATCATCGGGCCATCTGATGGGCTTGATAAATGAGTGCCAATCCCTTTGATTATATTCCTGCCTCATTTCCCGCTTCTTTATGGCTGCTCAATGGCGCATAGTGCAGATAGATGGCACCTGCATTTACACACACACACACACCAGAAAATACTCTTGCACGTGCATAGACTCTCATACATTCAAAGTTAATTAGACATGAGGGCACCATCCCTGATGAACACACACGCACACTTTCTTGCACGCACATGCTTTCCCCCTTTCTCTGATTCATTATCTTCTTATAATTAATGCAGCCTGATACAGCTGTTCCCCTACAGATCTCACTCTGCTCTCTCTCACACACACACACACACACACACACACACACACACACACACACACACACACACACACAGCCTTATGCGTTCACTAGAGGTATTATTTCCTTTGAACATGTCACTCTGTTTGAATACTCACATTTGAATATCCCTTTATGCATTCAAGTATACTGTGTGTGTGCGCGTGTGTGCGCGCACGTGTGTGTGTGTGTGTGTGTGTGTGTGTGTGTGTGTGTGTGTGTGTGTGTGTGTGTGTGTGTGTGTGTGTGTGTGTGTATTTGTCCATTGTTGCAGGGCTTTCTCGAAGCATTGTGTTTGGCAGGTATGAATGAGCTGGTCTTGTTTTTGGCTCTCCCGAAGCCTTCAGTCTGGCGCAGTAGGCATACCTGAGCCTTACACTAATGGCCATCTTTTGTATCTGTCATAACTACTCTGTGTTTGTGTGTCTGAAAAGAGAAAATGTTAAATGGTAAAATGCAATAAAGAAAATGCTGCGTCGTCTTTCCACCTTTTGCCAGATCATTTGTATGTTGCGTGCACGTATGTGTATTGTGTGTGTGTGTGTGTGTTATGCATGGGCCTTGGCGCGTTTGTGTGTGTGTGGACGCACATGAGCCCAGCAGCAAACGGAGTGGAGTCGGGGGAAATCAGACTTTTTTTCTCCCCCTTTCTTTGTGAAAATAACCCTCCTCTTGCGACATACAGTACGTACACACTGCAGCAGAACCCAGAGCCACACCACGAAATACACCAATGACACTGCAGAAAGATCACACATTACCTTTTTCACTCACCTACTAGTATGTGCCATTAAATTACATTTACACCTTATTTAAAAAAAAAAAAATCAACGTTGAATGATTATGTATTCAGGTTAATTTCACTAACATTTTCACAGCTTGTAACAATGGAGACAGGTTTGAATGTATTTCTGTTGCTTCATGTCTCTGGTACTTAATAATAACAGGGAATCATTTCATGCTGGTTATTTTTACAAAGCTGAGTTTGCCTCAAACATCTAATTGCTGTCAGACATGTTTTTAACTATCACTGTCCCTGAGAAGAAAGCCTTTGATTTTTTTTTCTCAGTTGTTGTCCGTCTGTATTGTATTGTGGTAATTTGAAAGTGTTATCTTAATTAACGTATTATGTTAGATAAGCTGGTGATGTGATTTGTTTTTCAGTGGAGACCCAGATGCCCTGACAAATTACCCACAACCCCTCAGGGTCCTGGAGGCCATGGTGACCGCTGTGCACAATAATGTCCAGAGTGGGTAGGTTATCTAGATCACACACACACACACACACACGCTAACCACATGCACTTTTGTCATACATAATTCTTAAGTTGTTTCTCTTCCTATGTTGCTCTTTACTCTCTCTCAGCTCTTTTCAATGCCTGAAATTAACACGGGCTAAGTGTCAAATGGCAGTAAAATATCTGCTTGGTAGTTGAATCTACAAGAGGCACCTGCCAACTTGCATGCTAGCTTTTTTAAGATGACAACATTTGAATAGCACCTTCTATTTTACACGCTGGTCAGCTTTTTGTGACTATCAGCCACTCCTCATTTGCTGCCTTTCAGTGTAGTCATGCACAAAGCGATTTCCTCTAAGCTTCTTTTTCTTTGCTCTCTGAATGAGGTCTGCAACTAAGAATTATTTTCATTAATAATTCATCATTGGGTTATTTTCTCGATTAATCATTTAGTATATAAAATGTCAGAAGATTGTGGAAAATGCCCTTACAGTTTTCCAAAAACCTAAGGTGACTTCTTCAAATGTCTGAATTGCAAAATAAATTCAATTTGATAATCCAAAAGACAAAGAAAAGCAGCCAATGCTCATATTTGAGAAGCGGGAATGAAAAAGTTGCAGATTAGTTTTCTGTCAATCGACTAATTGATTAATTTGGATCTAATTTGTGTGAATACAAGTGTGAATACAAACAATATTTGTGTAAATTAGTCATAGAAATAAATTGGATGTCTATTTAAATTTGAGTTTTGTGTTTGTGAACATTTCTCCTGGTAAGTTTATGGAATTTTTCAGCCTTGAACTTGAATTGGACTCCAGACCACTCGATAACTTCAGCTATATTTCTACTTTTTTCTTTTTTCCTTTTTAGAAGCACCTTTCAACTTTACTTCTCTATCTCTGTCTCTTAATCTCTGCCTCACTCAGCTTGTCTCACTGCTGTCTTTCTCACCGTCCTCTCTCAGTGACAACGCGGTGACTTCAGACGACCTCCTGGCTTGGTTGCGTCCATTCTGCGGTGACGCGGCGCTCCCTGTGCGCCCTCGAATCAACGTGCTGCAGATCCTGGAGAGTAACTTCAGCCTCCGAGACAGCGATGTCCGTCTTCTGCTGCTCTACAACTCTCAGGCTGTTCTGAAAGACAGAGAGGTAACGTGCACAGCTGCACTCACACACGCACACAGCCATGACTCATCAGCCTCTCACACAACAGAGAGATGTTGAGTATACATTACTTGAGAAACAATTTGAGTACCAAGTACTCTAAAAACATAACACTGGTACTTGACTGTTGGGTTATTTTTCTTTTCTTTTCTCCGAGGTCATAACATCAAATGCTGGGCAATATAATTTGAAAACATACTAGAAATTGATGGGTGGATCTAAGAGAGAACAGGGTAGAAATGGTGTAGTGAATTTGTAAAGAGGATGGATATATTACTCACTCATTCCATCTAGAAACATGTGAATGATATGAATGATACACATTACCATTATGTAACAGAATGGGCTTTGAGCTATAAAAAAGGTGGGTTACTGCTTAAAGGTGCAGTACGGGATTTTGCACAAAGATTGTTGATATTTGAACTCAACTGCCCCCTTCAGTAGCTCCGCCCCCCCAGATTCACGGATAGATAACTATAACTGTATGTGTGATGTGATTCACTAATGCCTTTTCATGATCGTATCGCTCATACTGTAACAGACATTTCTAGTCATGTCAGTTGTCGAAGACCTTTTTAAACCGTATATTTATAGAATCAGATTAGACAAATATGTGATCTTGGAAAATATGATTCAGTGGCAGTTGAGCATCTTAATTTGAGGATGCATATGTGTGTTTTGTATTCCACAAGAAATCATAAACTATGTAAATATGTTTCTCTCTTGAGTTTATAGCTTTATATAATGCAATTCTACTTTAATGGTACTGTACTTTAGGAGCTTATTTACAAGTGCCCTGATCCGGGATCTTTAAGTCTCACTAATTGAGATAAATGTATTTGTCTATGTAAATTTCAAATTAACACATGCCATCACATAAATGCTTGTTAGCATTCCTAAATCCTCTGTATGTTTGCAGTAGTGTATAATATACAATATGTGCAGTATCTGCATTCAAGCATGCTGGGTGTTTGCACATGCGTATGTTTGCACGTGTGGCTGTGCCTGCGCACTCCCCCCTCCCTGTTGATGGTACCTACCATTGAGTAGCTAGTCATTAAGTTTCCTGACTGACTAATTAATGGCCCGAGCTGGTCAATTAACGTGTAAATGTACGCGCACAGCCATGGGCCATTGTCAGCGCAGGTAGACAGGTGTGTGTGGGCCCGGACTCAAACTAATTGGGTGCACTCCCGACATTTGGCAGGCTCTGATGAAACACATACACACACGCACTCACACACACACACACACACACACACACACACACACACACACACACACACACACACACACATATGTGCGCTCTTAAGGGAGTGTACATTCAAGGGATCAGTTAATTAATCTTGTTAAAGATGAATCAACTTCATCTGAAATGAGTCTCTTGCTCTACAGTGAGACTCGTTTCAGATGAAGTGCCACTTTCTCTTGTTTCTCCCTAAGGCAACTAAAAGGCCTTATAATGTGTGAGCATGGTTTTCATTTGTGGCCAAATGTCTCATTTAATTTAGTTTAGTCTAAATTTTAGTTAGTTGGAGAGATTTTTCATGTCCACATGTGTGCTGAAACACAAATTGAAAGCCATGAACAAGCACGTTTGAGGACACATGCACTCACTCTTTTTATTTATTGCATTTCGCCTCCTAATTGGAGCGACACTTAATTGTCTCCACTGGCTGTTTCCCGGCTGAAAGCAGTTGGCACAGAAATCGTGTTGGCTAGGATGGTAGCACCCATAAGCAGCGCTGGCACTCATGTTGGTGCCCCGAGGCCATGCCCGAGACGTGATGGTGCCCCAGTCTATCCTCATCATGTCGGTTTAGAAGCAGAAAGATAGAGGGAGTGGAGGAAGAGGAGGAGAGAGTAGTGGGAAAGTCAGACACTGACAGATGCGACAAGGCGGGAGAGCGGGAAGGAAAGGAATTGGTATTGTTCCTCTTCTGTCCCCCCAGCCCCTCAGCTAATCAGCACAATTCCCTTCTAACTGTGTCCCACTCGCTACCCAGGATGGACACACACACACACACACACACACACACACACACACACACACACACACACACACACACACACACACACACACACAAACACTGTATCTGTCTTTCACTGCATACTCAGCCCTCCCGTGCAGTACACACATATGTACGCACACTCATACAGTACACACGCAAACAGACTGCCTGCTGTGATTTCCATGACAACCATGCTCTCAAGCCACAGTGTGTGAGTGAAACTGATACCAGTAGTATGTTTAAGTTTCTCTCATCTTTCCTTTTGCTCTCGCTGTCTGTTTGCTGTTCTGACAAAGGCGTCTGATTAGCACCGTCATCTGTGATCAAAGGCAGCAGCAAAATAGCTATGCAAGCGCGCGCGCACACACACACACACACACACACACACACATACATGCAATACACTCATAGTTGAAGTTTCCATACATGAAGATGCATGTACATATAGAAACACACACACACACACATGCAGACATACTGTATATACCCACTCACTGTCTGTATGTCTCATTAAGGAGATGTAAGTGAAGCAAATGTTACTTTGATCTTAGAAATGAATCTCTCCCCATCCTCACCCTCTCTCTCTCTCTCTCTCTCTCTCTCTCTCTCGCTCCCTCTCTCTCTCTTTGTCTGTCTATAACACACTCTCTATCTCTCTCAGTGTGTCTCTGATGTGAAAAGTGTAGAACTCCATTTCTCTTTGTATTCCATTCTGGCTCTCTTTCCTCAATATCAACAAATCTAAAATGCCATTCATTAATCAAAAGAGGAAAGAAAAATTGTGTATTTCACAGAGCCCCCAGGGACCTCAGCAGTCATTAATTTTATGTTTATTATTTATTTCTGGGTCAAATTAAGAGAAAGTAAACAATGTTTTAAAAGTTTGTGTTTTTTTGTTCTAAGAATGAGCATGAAATGAAAATGTGTTAATTAATTACAATGTAGATTAGAGGGGATACAACAACAGGTTATCTTTTTAAAGTTTTGAATGGATTGAGTAATCATGTAATTATTCAGGATCATTAGTGACCTGACCATGACTGCTGACCTTCTGGCAGAGGGGACAAACAGAAATAAAATTCTGATATTCTTTTACAATAGAACAGCATTAGTTTTGTTGACAAAAGCTGATATGACTTGACATGAGTACTTACTACTGATGTGGATTTTTATATTATTGGATTAGCTATAGTGGATAGTCTCTCCTTCGGTTGGAGCCCTTCCAGGCAGTTGGCAGCTTGTCAGAACAAAATGAAAAGCAGCAAATAGGGTCAACTGAAAAAACACTTCAATCCAAAAATAAACATATTTTTTCTATCCGCCATAATCAAATAATTATAATACATTTTTTTCAAGATTATTGAGTTTTTTATATTCCTCTCAGACATCACTTTTGTGTCTCTGCTCAGATGTACTTAAAGAAATAGTTTGGCATTTTGGTAAATATTTGATACTTACAAACATAAAAGTTATATAAGACGTTGATACCACTCTCACGTCTGTACGCTAAATATAATGCTGCAGCCAGCAACCAGTTAGCTTAGCTTAGCACAAAGAATGAAAACAGGGTGAGCCTGGCTCTGTCTGATGGTAATGCATTAAACAAAAAAACTGATTCAACAAACAAAATATAAGTTGTTAATTAGTGACCTTTAGAATATTCTGGTAGGTGGGTTTTGTTAATATCAGACAGAGCCAGGCTAGCTGTTTCCCCTTGTTTAGAGTATTTGTGCTAAGCTAAGCTAATCATCTACCAGCTGTTGCTTCATATTTACCGCACAGATATGAGAGTGGTATTGATATTCTCATCTGACTCTCGGCAAAAAAAGTGAATAAGCATATTTCCAAAATGCCAAACTATTCCTTTAAGTTTAAAGTGAATTGGCTCATAAACTGTAAGCTTGGAGTTGCTATTTTAACTTTGTCTAATAGGTCACAGCTTGGTGCATGTGTATATGTACTGTGTGTAAATAATACACTAAATATGTGTGCCCCTGTTTGTTGCTGTTCACTTTTGTCTGATAAGCTGCCAGCAGGCTCTCAGAACTCTGACAATGGGCGAGCTGCCTGAACTAATGCCTGTGCATCCGTATCACCAGGGACTAATTTACACCACCTTATGTAAACCTGCAATAACAGATTTGTTGGCCACCGGGGAAGAGCTAAAATCAGCTGTGGACACAACACTGACATCTTATCATAGTTTAAGCTGATATGGCACACTTGTCAGCAAACTGTTGCCTATATTTTCACAAAGCAACATTAGCATTCATATGGAGTCATGTCTCGGGCTACATGACAAACGCAAGTTTAATATTCACTCCTTTTTTTGTCCTACTCCTGAGTGCTTTAGCTGTTAAATGTACCCTACTGTTCAATAGCTAGTTGCTAACTTTGTCTGTCTGCTGATTGGTGCTGAGGACGTACCTTACAGTGGGTTTTTGACCATTGAGACTGAACAAAGTTGTGGGCTGGGAAAAAAACAAAACAATGAGCTGAATGAGGCTATAAAGCTCCGTACTGCTGAGGAGAACTGCAGAGTAGGAACTTCAGGCGGCCTCTTTCACATTACTCATAGTTATTTTATCCATTGTTATTATAAACAAAATTATGATTTAAATGCTTTAAGCACCGTCTTACTGTAAATCCGTACATTCCACTAACTATAACCGATTATCCTTTAGAGGGTAGCGGAAGGCGGGCTACACCGTATCTGTGATGATCACAGTTGATTTAGTTCAAAGGTTATTGGGTCTGCAGCTCTCTTTTTGTTTGCCAGTCTCCTGATAACCCGCTTGCCTGTGTTTCAAGGCTGCATTGTGTATTCCTACAGATCTGATTCACTAACTGTGTAATCCTCAATCCTTGCCTCATTGCCTGATGCGCACACCTCTTTGACAGTATGTCAAAAAATCCTCAGACCCTCACAGTCTGTTAGGATATGAAAAGTCTCGTATTCTTTTCACATTGGCTGTCCAAACCTCCTCCCTTCTGCTTGCCTGCATCTGCTGTCTGGATGTTCTTGTCTATGCATCCTCATCCATACAGAGGGGCATTACTGTATAATTGATTTATTTTTATTTTTATTTCACTAGGGCTGCACGATTATGACCAAAATGATAATCACGATTATTTTGATCAATATTGAGATCACGATTAATTATCACGATTATTTGTTGATTTTAGCCAAAACAAATTTTATTGTCACATAATTATATAATTATAACTGCTTTTACATCCATATTGTGCTACATTCCTCCTTTATTGAAGGATACTGTGAAGGAGTATGCCATTTCAGGTGTTGTGCGACCGCTTTCCACACATGCATGTTTGCCGTGAAAGATACAGGCAACGCAATTTTCTGTTCACGTTAACGGCGCATGTGGTGCCTGGTATCTACCGGACGAAATAGCTACACGGATTTCTGTGGCTCATTACACTGCCACTTACATGTCTGCGTTACGCTCTGATGCTCCGAAACCCACGTTAGAGGCAACATAAACATCACTGCATGTCACGCTAGTAAACACTAATAACACGTTACACAGCAGGTAATGTTAGCCTACCGTTAGCCACAGTAGTAACTGGATTAAAATGCTGACTACTAAACAGTGTAGTGTGTCTGTATTTCACTGTAGGATTCCAACAGCGGGACATTCAACAGTCTGCTGCTAAAGCTATGAGCTAAAAGACACAAACTAGCACTGGTCACTGCTGTTGTCTGAAAAACAACACAGCCGGGACAAAACGTTGCGTTTACTGGTAAACTGGTAAACATTGTGACCGGCTTATGATGACCGACTGCTACCTGTTGTGGAATTTTCCTCACGTTACTCTGTCCTCTGTGACTGTCTACATCTAGAAACTAAGCTGCGCGGTGCAGGCAGGGAACAGTTCTGATTGGCTCATGGAGACATGTGATCAGACAGTGGTTTATGGAGCGCTAGATTGGCTTTGCAAAAACTGTTCTATGAAGGGAATGACTCATTTTAAATATCGCTCGATCACGCAAATTTGATCGTGGGAAGCCAAAATCGTGATCGTGATTAAAATTCGATTAATTGTGCAGCCCTATATTTCACCTTTATTTTTCAGAGGCAAGTCATTAAGAACAGGGTCTTATTTACAATGGTGGCCTGACAAGTGAATAAGCCACTTAGGGGAAGGGAAGGAGGGCTAGAAAATACAATACATTAGACATACTGTACATACAGTTTAAAATGACCATAAAAAATTATTTAAAATACATTACAGACAGCAGTCAACACATATAACAAGAGACAGGCGAATATGCATGCATTCCAGCATGCCAGCCTGTGATAGGACCAGATGAATGCTAATATGATGGATGCTGTTTAGCCCAGTGGTGTCCAGACTGGGTCAGGCCGGGCCGTGTCAGTGGAAAGGCCACTGCATGATTCACAGCCGCTGCCTCACACACACACCCAGCAATGATGAATCAGAGGGAAACAGAGAAAAAGATTCAGAGAGAGGAGGGAAATAATGATGGATCAGAGACCTAGAGAGAGAGAGGGAGGGAAAGAGAGAGAGAGAGATTCAAAGATGATATTGAAACTGAAAAAGAGAACAACAGGCCACTTACCATTCCGATGCATCATCCTATCTCCCTCTCTCAGCAGCCCAACACACTACTCAGGCACAGACACACACAGAGACGCCTAAAAAGGGAGGTTTTAATGAGCCCAATTGAAATGCTGAGATTTAGGTGGTGGGGGGGATGATATGGGAGGAAAGGGAGGGAGGGTGTAAGAGGTGAAGCCAGGGATAGATTTTATGCCTTCATTTTGAATGATTAGTCATAACAGGAGGGCGTCCAAATGTCACCACTGTCAAGATTGGAGGGTCCGTGTGTGTTTGGCTTTTATGTTTATAATAACAATATACTTAGACTCATTTATTTATGGCTTTTCACAGACAAAGAGGTGACAACTAATACTTATACTGCATGTGTGCATACATGCCTGTTAATGTAATGCCTGCTCTGCTGCATCCTTGATGTTCAGTTTGTGAAGATAGTAATTAATATGCTGAGTCCCATGGCAGTGCTAGCATTAATGCCCAGATCAGGATTATAACACACACACACACACACACACACACACACACACACACACACACACACACACACACACACACACACACACACACACACAAAAAAAATTTTTTTTTTCTCTCTCTCTCTCATATATACACAGTGAAGGACCCTGCCATTGCATCAAGGTCTTCACACCAGTGTGCACTCTAAATGTTGCAGGGCATAGGGGAAGGTTGCAAGGGAAATCACACTGTGTTTGTGTGTGCGCGTGCGTGGGAAGTCATCATCTAAGATCATCAACAGTGATAGCTGATTACAAGCCCCTTTCTGCCCCCTGTCAATGTCATGGATCATTTGCTGTGACACCGTGTTTTGGTGCTGTGCTGTTTGGCCTTGCAGTGCGTCGTCTATCTAATATGGATGAACTGAGCAGAGCACGCTGTGTAGTTGCACTCTGTCAGCCTCCAGTCTGCAGCTGCACAGCCTCCGAATCCCACACGTTGACCCCGACTTAGCTCGTACTTTCCTTTCCCGAGGCATGTTATTCATTTATTTTCATTTCACCTTTTATATTGTCCCATGCTTTTTGTCTCCTGTGATTCCCTGAAAATGTTGTTGATGGTTTGATTTGATCTCGTCGGAGATTGACAAACGCATCCCATTTATTGTCTGAGTTATGGATTTTTTTACTTGCCAGGTTTGGTCTGCTTTGGACAGATTTGGTTTAATGCAAAGTTACGTGGGTAAGAGTTCTTTGTAATAAATGTGACAGCCACATACTCTGACCCACGTGCAATGCAAAAAACATATGACTGTTACTCAGATCACTCTGTATACCTCCAGTACTTCCGTACAGTATTACTTATTTACTTTACTTTCTCAACCGTCTTCGCTGTTCTTGAGTACCATATGCATGGTCATATAGTCCTCCAGACACAATCAGCTCTTTCCCATGTCCCCATCTTGGTCTCTTTGTCAATCTCCTAGTTTCTCACTCACACTTTGTATGCATCAATTGAGCAGAAAATTACAGAATTCCACCATTTCTGGACACAATGTTAATAGGGGTGGAGCATATATGCACACATGCATACAGAGAGACAGAACATGTGCCTTGGTATACAGTCAGCATACACACATAGTGGTTGTTTTTTACATTATTATATTAGTATTATAAGCCTAAAGAACTGTAAATATTTAAAGTGTATGATTTTAGAAGAGTGTATGTGCTTATGCATGTCCACACCTGTGTGCCTTTCCCCTCCTGCCCCTGTAACGAATCCCACTCCACCTGCTGTATATATTTAAATATTAAGGCCGTGGTTTTAAAGTATGCAGAACCGTAGTGAGAAGATAAGCCTCAGCCCTGACACACATCCAAGAATCACTATGAAAGAAGACAAAAGATCTGCACAGATGGATGGCATGCCATTTTGTCATTACTACAATGTTTGTTTCATATGACAGCAATACAAACCGAAACATAAGTGGGAGTGTTGTTGGTTGACAGAACGATGTGTTTTGTCTACCACTGATCATTGCCATTGTGCCCCTGTGGTGCACAAACACACACTCACATATCGCATATTGACAAATAGGCGGATGGGCTGTCACTGTCCAAAAGTTGAAAAGTGAAATAGAACTTCTGGAATCGTTCCACCAGGGATTGTGTGGGGGGAAAAAAAAAAATGATGGAGCTTATGGCCAAGGTGAAGGCCTGGTGGAGAAGAGAATCCGCACCGTGAAGCTGAGAGAGATTTGTTTGATGAAAGTGAATGAGCCTGGCCTGCAGGGAGAGGGTTACACAAGAAGGGAGAGAGAGAGCAGAGTCTCTTTCCAAGTAGATAAATAATACATTTGATGGAGTTGAGGAAGCTATCTTTTGGCCACACTCTAATGCAACAGGTCAGGGGTCATTGCCGTGATAGCCAAGCCCCAGCTATAATTCCACTTGTTTTGGCAGCTTTTATCACCCCCCTCGGCTCCTTTGCGGAAACTTTATTTATGCTCCGTTTTTTAACTCGGAGCCAGGAGAGGAGAGCACAGCACTTTGTCATCTCGGTGGGATCGTTGATGATTCAGAAAACACCAGACAGGAGGCAGTGCTATAAAGTAAACAAGAAAAGAGGGGATGTGGAGGGGGAGACAGACGAGAGGAGAAATAAAGAGAAAAGGGCCTGAGGACAGTTGAAATGATAGGAGTGGGCAGCGCAGAGCCACATGAGAAGGAGGGAGAAAGACGTTACAATCTCAGATGAAGTGGGGGCACTCATGCACCATTATCTTTGTTGGCAAGCTCTCTGCTGCTCTGTAGCACCTGGCAAAGGCTTTATTTTACCTGCTGTGATTCAGCCTGAGCATATGTGTGTGTGAGTGTGTGTGCATCCATGCCTAAACATCCTCTCACATCTAAGAGAGGAAACTTTAAAATTAAAATTTTACATTTAAGGCATTCAACTGAGCTTAAGTAATTGCATGTGTTTGTGTGTTTAGCTATGTGTTTTTTGTGTGTTATAGCACACACATTACATTATACTGTATGTATTTTCTCCTTGGCCTTTGTCCCACCTTGAACATTTATCAGTCTCTATTGCATGCATGATTAAGGAGGTTGGACTCTTGGCAAAAATGGGTTTAATATTAAAATATACTGTAAAGGCTGCTTATGCGTGTGCACTTAATATTGATGTCTGGGCGCTGTGGCGTCATGTCAAGCAGGTGTGTGTCAAGATGTTTTCAAGCTACAAGCTCATTCTTTCCTCCTGACCTTGATCTGCTGTCTTTCTAACCACTCCCCTTCTGTGTTATGTCTATTTTCTAAAGCTCAACCTGTCTCTCATCTTCTCTTCTTCCTCTCCTGAGGGGTGTACCATTATGTATACTCAGGTGTTGTGTTATACAACGTGCATCTGTACTCCCAGACTACAGGGAGAGCGAGCAAGAAAAAGCATAACAAATAGAGGGAGAGGTTAGAGAAGCTGTATTTGTTTGTCATTGCACTCATCTTGTCATGTCATACTTTCAATGCACAAGGGTGTGTGCACGCATGCATTTGTTTGTTCTCTACAGGCGTGCATGTCTTTATCTTTGCGCTGCATGTTTTATGTGTTTCACTTTCAAACCGTAATAAACTCCCTAACCCCCCACAGGCCCCGAGGCTTTGCCCTTTTGGTGTTTGCTTCTCTTTGCTCTCATTTTGTTGGAAACCTGCACTCTCTTATGATCGCCGCTCACTTTCCCAGCATCGCTCATTCTCGCCCTCCCTCTCCCCACCTCTCTCTCTCCTTATGAAGTGTGCGACCTCTGCAACTTTATTCTGCCCATCGCTGGGGACATTAGCCAGAGCGGGTCAATGAATATTGATGAGCTCATTCAGAGCGCACTCAGTAAAGGCCAGACACAGAGATCTGTGGATCCCACGGCTCCACCGGCACTCCCAGTCCGATACGCTGACAGGCCCACATCTCGTGTTTTCCCCTCTCCCTTCCCTATCTCTCCCTCTCAGGTCAAGGACTGAGATAATTGCCAAGTCACAGAGAAGATTATCAGGCAGATTTGTTGACGGGGGCAAAAGTTCCCCTGCGTTTTATTAACAGCTCATACAAATTCAGGAAGAAAGAATGCATCTTTGACTTGACTCAGAAAGGCTAACAATCTCATCAGCTACATTACCTGGATTGGATTGCCATGTGCAGTGTTGTTTACCGATATTTTAAATAGATGTGGTTTTTCAAGATTAAAAAACTCCCAGTAACTTGTTGAAGGATAACACCTGTACATCTTTGTTTGTGGTGGTGTTGTTTTTTCTTAGTAATCTCATTCCTGAGAATGTGAACGTTTTATTCTGTGAACGTGGTATGTAAAATGTGCAGTCAGCTAAAGAAACGATATATCAGGTGAAAGCTAGCTGGTGAGATAGCTACGGCTAGCTAAAGCTAAAACTAGATTTACTTATTGATTTTTCCCTAGCTAATATCTGTAAATGAAATGTAATTCTGTGAATTCCACTAAATTAGGGAGCAGCTAAATCCAGTCATTTTGGAAAGAAAAGAATCTTGCTAACGTAATGCTTATCATAACAACTTAGTGGGATATATGCAGTTTGGTGTAGTTAAGATACCTTAAGTCACATATAAAAATGTATTAAATTGTGAATTACTTACTTTAAATATAAAAAGTGGACGCCAATGGTATGGTAGCAAATCAGAGAGGCCTTTAATTCCTATAAACTGTGACGCGTAAATTAAGTTTATTTTCTGCAACACCATAGTTAAAAAGGACAAAATAATCTGGATAAAATTAGGACATTCAAATTTTTAAGATTTCTGTCTACAAAGCTTGAAAACTTTAAAACCTTTTTTCCTCAACTTTACTGATTCTTTTGTGGGATGTATGTATGTAAATAAGGAAACTGTAATAAAATATTCCAAAAAAATTTGTTACTATGCTAGCAGGAGGGAGGAGGAGTGGGTCAAATATCCACCTTTGAACAAGTCCCTGGTCGTTGGGGCAAGAAATAGAATCCAGGATTTAAAATTTTTTAACATCAAGTAGAGCACGTCATGACAGTCTTTACAGTAAAACCTCCAGAAAACAGTTACCTGAAGAAAGAGTGATGGCCATTTTAATTTAGCAATCTGACACCATTAAAAGATGAAGTTGACCCCGGAGCTTTTTCCAATGCCATGATATTTAATGAAACTTGCTATCCTCCATTTATCCTGCTCATTTGATAGAACGGTGGGATTGATAGCGCCATCATGATTGGCAGTAGTAATAGGATGTGACGAGTGAGAGAGCTGTCGTGACAGACAGTGATAGTAGCACCGATCATTAACCGTCTACCATAGCGTTACGCACAGAGGTGAAGATTTGTTCACCGCATACTCTAACAAGTCAGTCACAGGGTCAGCTATGAGGACTTGACGTGTGTCGTGTGGTTTGCATGTGTGGGGCGTGATATGATTACCGGTGTTCGTTTAGAGCTGTACTGACCATATGAGTGTGTGTGTGTGTGTGTGGTGCCTGTTAACATGTGTAGCATTTCTGCCTGCAAAGTGGTAATACAAGTGTCCCTTTCCATTACTTCGATGTTTCATATCAATTCCATTCCATTACTGGATTGTTTTGAAGCAATCAATACTGCATTGAACACTCCCACAGGCTTCCAGGTTTCATCTCCAGTAAATGTACTTGCAGTTAAATTGAAAAGGTTTGCCTTATGTCACACGCTAATACAGTTGTATAATGTGAGGTCAAAGGTCGGGGTTTTAAGCCGTGGCTTAAAGGCGGTTGGTCGGGCTACCATTTTGGTCCAGACTGAAATATCTGAACAACCACTGGGATAAATTGCCTTTACTTTGTTACAGATACCCTATATCCCAGAGGAGGGATTTTAAGGTCTAACCAGGCGGTTGACACTTTTGTTTTTTATTGCAATGTTTCAACAACTATAGGATGGATTGGATTTTGACATTCATTGTTCCCAGACAATGTACCCTAATGACTTTGGTGATTTCCTCACTTTTCTTCTTAAGCGCCACTATGAGCCTGATATTTGTGGTTTTGACTGAAATGTCTCGACAACTATTATGTTGGCATTAAATTTGGGACGGATATCCATGGTACCCAGAGAATGAAGCCTATTGACTTTGGTGATCCATTGATTAAAAAATGTGTCTAATACTTTGGTTTAAAATAGAGATGGTCCGATACCACTTTTTTGCTTCCCGATACCGATTCCGATACCTGAACTTGCGTATCGGCCGATACCGAGTACCGATCCGATACCAGCGTGTCATATATTTCATTATGTTTTAACATCTGTATACTACTATCTCTGTATGGATGTGATATGATTTCTTTCTTTGTTGTCGGTCTGGCTCAGGATAAACTCTTTGTGAAACATGAACAAACGCAAACAAGGAATGCCCCAGAACTTTCTTTTATAGTTTTAATGAAAAAGAACATAAATAAACTACTTTAACGTAGATTTTCTTTAGGGCTTCATTATGTGGTATCGGATCGGTGCATAAACTCCAGTACTTCCCGATACCGATACCAGCGTTTTAGGCAGTATCGGAGCCGATACCGATACTGGTATCGGTATCAGAACATCTCTAGTTTAAAACAAGAGAGCTAATTATTGATTAATTATTGACAAGCAATGATGCATCAGCAGTACTGTCAATGCCAAAGTGGCTTGAAAGTTTAATTAATTGTATTGTTTTGGATATGTATGAAATGTGTATGTACATATATATTTCAGCCTATAGCCATTCTAGATCTGGCCTATATTCTATCAGTGTGATCCATTGGCAAATCCAGCCAATGTTTTGTTAAGACAGACAGAGAGGCTGAGCTGTGACTGTGTAATCCTTTTCTAAAATTAAGTTGAGCGTTACTAATGAGAGTTACTGATGTTAAAAGTTCAAGTGATGATTAATAAACTTTGAAAAGACTTTGACTTAGTGCTTGGCCAGCAGCGCTGATTGTTGTGTCTGTTGTGCTGTGAGTTATTCCTGAGACATCCCTTCTGATTGTAAGTGATTGAGCTGTTTGTTTTTAACATTACCCTAGAAATAACTCAGGTTTTATGTTTTTAATCAAATGTGTTGTCTTGATTAATTATAGCATGTATAAGCCTGCTCAATCAACCACTGTAATCTTCTGAGCTATAATAGACTCTGACTGGTTCTCATCTCGACTATAATTCATTATGTCACTAGATAACTGTAAACATATAAACAATCGCCTCACACATTGAATATATAGCTTTTGCTAGTTGAAGTAGTCCCTGTCTGTTTCACTGAGGGTTTAATGTCTTCTAATGTTAGCAGACGCGGTCAGTAATTTAGTAGTCTATATCCTTGACTTCCACTTCCGGGATTGCTTCGGTGCCGCCTAAAATTCCGCCGGACGCATGTGTTTCCGCCGATGTCTGTTTCCTTCCGCTTTCTTTGTGTTGGAATTTTAAACTCCGGTGGATTTATGAGGACTATGGTTAACTGCTCCTCAGATCTCTGCAGGGTAAATCCAGACAGCTAGCTAGACTATCTGTCCAATCTGAGTTTTCTTACGCACAACTATTTTTGCAGCGGCTCCATGCGGAGCTTAGCGCCGCCCATGACTATTGTGATTGGTTTAAAGAAATGCCAATAAAACCTGAGCACGTTTTTCTCCCATCCCAGAATGTTGTGTGGACTAGCCAGACCCTCCTCCACTCTGCAGCGTGTGGATGGTCTAGCAAAGCGAGACTAATAATTTAGTGGAGTTGGGCCACATCCACTACTAACAACAGTGGGAAACCCTGGACCAAAGGGCCATTTACTTCTTCTGCCGCAGTAATTCAGAAATCATTTAAAAGTAAGTTTTAATTATGGGCTCTATGGCTTTGGGACTCGCACCGCCCCTTCAAAACCTCATGCCAGGCAACAAGCATTCCAAGATAACTGTGTTGAATTGATTGAACACTTGAGGTTTTTTGTAACACCTCAACCTCATCGATCTTGGTTGAAACAGCATGAAAATGTCAACAATTAGCACTCATGCTCCAACCAGTATGTGATTTAAATCCTGCTGGAAATGTTTGTACCTCTTTTAGTTGCAACTAATGATACTAAACTAATATCTAATACACATTTGCTTGATCATTAGTTTCTCTAAAAGCTTGGTCTTGTTATTGGAGGTTGAAAGTTGCCTTAGAGGCCAAAATTAGGCTGGAATATGGTTTTCATTCACATATAAAATTGCCTGATTTGGGGATATTGGAAGAAAAATGATTTTAACCATGATTTTATAACAAAGCAAACTGTCTTAATTTAAGATCTTTCAAGTCCTTATTTAGTTTACCCACTATTGCTAAATGCAAAATGCTCATCCTGTGTCGCAGAAAATCTTGTGTGGAAAAACCTATTTTACCACTATCTGGGTGTTTAACAGCAAATATAACCGCTCATGTATACTACTGGTAATAAGTTGCATCACTAATGTTATATATTAGTCAGTGATGAAATGTTTCAAAACAGATTGCAATTCAATTTAATATTCAATTATTATGCATTGATGCATGTAGTTTATTTTAGAAAAAGTGAAACAAATTACAGTTTTTTGTCATCTCGTAACAAATTTGCCATTATCGGCATTTGTTTTGACTCAACCTCAGACACTGAACCCACGTCTGTCTAATCAGTTCTGGAGGAAGGGTCTTGTTACAAGTGGGGTGAAATCTTTCAAGCAGGCCCCTAATTTACGCATACTGACTGACACTTTGATCCCAGTTTTCTCATTTAATATCTTGATTGCATAATGCTACAGTTTCTCATGGTGCAGAACAATCTGGTGCTTGGACGAAATTAACTCTAAAGGCTGCCGATACACACATAATACTTGTGTTATAATATACCGTATATGTGAGTGTATATATGAGTAAAATTGCCAATCAATTTTTAATGGACATTTTAAAAGGCACATGCGGTATGTTAGCAGCCATTTCAATTTCAAAATCACGCTAAAAAGCAGTACATTTCTGTCAGGCTTACAGGTTTGACTGCCATAAACCACACTAGGCTGCAGTTTGCTATGACACAACAACAAAGGACAAACAGCCAGTTCATCAAGCCGTTTGAAACCCACTGTACTCCAACATAGTTTCATTCACCAAGCCTTTCATCACCACAGACAGCGCTCGTTTACCAGCAAGTGACAGTGCTTTATAATGAGGTGAGAACACCAATGGTATGTTGCTAAAATGGAGTACAATGTCAGTCAGCACCTTTCACCAGGATGGTAATTACTCAGCACAGTTCTGCAGGGGCTTGACCTTGAACATTTGTGTTCTATTCTGTAACCCACACAGTAGCCTTTCAGGTAGGTATTGACATTTAACCGGAATCCCTCATGAAATGTCCAAAATGGACAACATAAAATGTTCTTTTTTAATAGAAGGAAAGTTTCTTTCTTTTGCAACTCACCTTAAAAAATAGCATGAAATAGGTTAATGACAATGTAGCAAAGGCTCAAGCACCATATAAACCCTAAACATGTGTTAGCTCTTAGCTGTTGTTGGCAAACATGGTATATAAGCATATTGTCTACAAATAAAAATACCTCAAAGCCTGGTTAGGGGCTCAAATCACTGGATGCACACCCTCAATGTTCACTAGGGAAGATTCAGTGTATAGCAGGGCATTCTTCATGCACGTGTGTGTCTAAAATGATCTACAGTAAATGTCACCTGTGTGTTGAAAGTGGTTCAAATGTAAAAGACAGTAGAGCACTTTGATGTTAGAATATTTATTTCGTGAGAGTTTACTCCTTCAGGAAAGACGGTGACATATGGAGGAAATTATTTCACAGGAGTTTATTGTAGCTCTGTTTTAGTGGCATTCAGCTGATTGTTTTTGATTGTGTGTGCACACCTGCGCGTCTGTTTGGATGGTCCTTATTATTTTTGTGTGTGTGTATGCTTTAAATGGAGTAAAAGAAGTCAGCATGCAGTAATTCTCAGGAGGAATATATGACTCCACTTTCATCTGTCAAGCCCTCTCTCTATCTCTCTCACAAACACACACACACACACACACACTATTGCAGTCTTTTATACTTCATCTCCATTTTTATCCTTTGGTGAACTGTGTATGTTTTCACCCACGTGGCTTCTGACAGCTTTCTGCTCTGCCTATTGATTTGCCCCAAAGCATCTCCCATCTCTCTCTCTCTGTCTCTGTTACACACACACACCTCTCTCTTTTTTTCTCCCGTGTTATTATCATATGCTGATAGCAGGGTTAGACTGCATTGCTGTTTTTAATCAGTGGAGAGATACCCTGTCTGACTACACAAGCTTTTTTGGACAAAATACATCACACTCTGTTTGTCCAATAGTAATGTGAATAGACTGTGTTCCTATACACTGTTTATAAAACTTTAGAAATTATGACATTTTAGTCCATCTTCTCTGTTTAGGGTGAATGAATGTAATTTTCATGAATAACAGTCAATGCGCGTGTGTGCGTGCGTGCGTGCGTGCCAGCCAATGTCAATGCGTAAAAGCACCCCATATTGCAATAAAGGGTCTTTCAATTTCATAACGCTCAACAGTTCGTGAACAAATCACAGCACTTGGGCAAATGCAATATCCATTTTACGGTATCACTTTACACACATGCACCAAGGTACACACAAGCTTCCGCATCCACTTATGTTTCTTTTTCCTGTGTTGAAAAGTAAAAGGTTGTCAAAGTAATAATGCAGCTGGTGGTAACTACCAGTTGTCAAGATTCATTTACTTCAGCCTCGCTGTCTGCTTACTTTATTTCCATGTTTTCTCCTCTCTTTCCGTGTCCCTGTGTATCATTTTGCTGAAAGCATGGATACTTCCAGTCACAGTGGGTGAGCATGTAGCATGTGGTCGGCATAATTAATTTATAGCATGGAATTTTTATAGTAATTTTTGAAACGATGATGCCCGACAGACGTAGATGATAGCAGGCTTCTCATTTCTAGCCGGCAACCATCAATTCTACTGGCTGATATGACAACTACCCTTAAAGGGGATGTTAACAGTTGTAGCTACAGTACTGTAGCTAGCTAAAACGTTAGCTCAATGGATGACACTGTCCTCCTGGGAAAACGCCCCCATAAGTCATTTATTCAAGCAGCAGTAACGACCCATATTTACATTTATAGTGGTATCGCCCTCTACAGGCCGTTGTAATTATCACGGGAGCGAAGCAGGAAGTAAAGTGAAGAAGTATAAGAGTGCCAACACTCTACATACAGTAAGGAGGCAGGTAGGGGTGGTGGGTGGGTCTGACAAACACAGAACTAGTTGTGGGGGGTAGATGCACTGTTTCAATGCTGCGTTTACAATTTGTATGTGCTGTCTTTGTTCCTTGTCTTGTTGTGCTTGTCGATATTGTACAAAAAACAACAACAAAATATACGTTTGAAAAAAAACAACCCACAGAACTTTCACCCAGGACACCGAACGAACAGAACTGTGTCAAGTAGCGTAAACATTTACAGATTGTTATCCTAACCACAATCTTTTTCTAAACTTAATTGAGTAGTTTTTGTGCCTAAACATAACCAAACTGTATTAAACCGTGACTGGTTTAGATATGAGGATGGAAAACGGTCCTGTGTGTCGTATTTCCTGCCACGACGAGGGGCGCTTATTTATGAAACGCTCTGAAAGGTCGTACTAGAGGGTAGGAGTACTCGACCTAAATGGTCGTATGCTTTGGAGGACTTGTTGCAAATGGACACAGTGGATGTGGTAGCAGAAGTTGTGAACTGGGGCTTTTTCAATGTAATATAAACAAACTAATGCAGCTAGTTAATGATATGCTCCTTGGCCTTGAATGTAACACTCGGTTACTAGCTAGTGAGTGGGACATGCTAACGGTTGCAGCTTTTAGTGTAAATACAGTGTTTGATCCATTCTTTACACTTTTGTTCTTGTGTTTTTGTTTTTAGAAAGACAAAAAACAAAACAAAGCTTTGGCATGTTGAGACATCTAAAGTTTGACAGGCCTATGAGATTAACCTATGATTGGAAAGTTGCTATTTGGGAGTGGCGATGAGCCAAGAAAGACAAATAAAAAGTATATAGTCTTTGTTCACAAATATATATGGTTGTGGCCGGGTTGGCTCAGTTGGTAGAGCAGGCCCACATGTATAGAGGTTTGTTCCTCGACGCAGCGGCCGCGGGTTCGACTCTGACCTGTGGCCCTTTGCTGCATGACAATCCCCCTCTCTCTCCCCTGTCTATCAAAATAAAGGCTGAAAATGCCCGAAAAAATAATCTTAAAAAAAAAAATATATATATATATGCTCAAATATAAGTGTGTGTGTGTATATATATATATATATTATATATATATATATATATATAAATATATATATATATATATATAATATATATATATATATATATATATATACAGTATCTCACAAAAGTGAGTACACCCCCCACATTTTAGTAATATATTTCATTATATCTTCTAATGGGACAACACTGGAAAAATTACACTTTGCTACAATGTAAAGTATTAAAGTGTACGCTTGTATAACAGTGTAAATGTGCTGTCCCCTCAAAATAACTCAACACACAGCCATTAATGTCTAAACCGCTGGCAACAAAAGTGAGTACACCCCTATGTTAAATTCCCATAGAGGCAGGCAGATTTTTATTTTTAAAGGTCAGTTATTTTCATAGATCTGAAAGTTTCCCCTTTGCCCTTTGGAATTAAGCTACCACATCATCACATACCCTTCACCTAGAGATTGGCATGTGGTACTTTCCATAAAATCCTCTCTCAATGCAAATCAAACCAGCTATTAGGCTAACCGACATAAAACCATGCCAATCTCTAGGTATGGTGAAGGGTATGTGATGATGTGGGGCTATTTTAATTCCAAAGACCAAGGGAACTTTATCAGGATGCATAGTATCCTGGATCCATGACATTAATGGCTGTGTGTTGAGTTATTTTGAAGGGACAGCACATTTACACTGTTATACAAGCTGTACACTTAATACTTTACATTGTAGCAAAATGTAATTTTTTCAGTGTTGTCCCATTAAAAGATATAATGAAATATTTACTGTACTATATTTACACATTTAATGTGAGGGGTGTACCACGGTGGCCGAAGTGCAATGCAACATTACAAAGAATGACACTTTTACAAAGCTCAAAATTTACATTTTGAAAACAAATTTAATTTTGAAAAAATTTACATTTTGAAAAAAATAATTTTAGAAAACAAATTTACATTTTGAAAAAAATAATTTTAGAAACAAATTATTTTGAAAAAAAAAATTTTAAAAAATACTTAGAAAAAAATTACATTTGACAAAATAATTTTGAAAACAAATTACGTTTAGAAAAAAATTTAATTTGAAAAAAAATTTAAAAAAAATAAACAAATACGTTTAGAAAAAAATTTAATTTGAAAAAAAATTTGAACAAATTACATTTTCAAAAATAATTTAAAAATTAATTTAGAAAAAAAACAAGATCAAAAACTTTACAGTCCAAAACAAATACAGATTTAGAGGATGTAACATACCGTGATGAGGTGTTGTGGTAATAATTGTGTTGTTGTGAGTAGTAAGGGAATGAAGTTTATGGTGACTTTACGTGTGGTGTTTGGAGTTTTATATGACGACTAAAAGAGTACCTAGCTGACTGGCAGCCACGACCATGAGCCAAAACGCCATTAGGGCAAACGTTAAGCGTTCAACTAGTTTTAAAGAGCTGCTGTGGAAATTATAGAATATGGGGACATAGTTGTTAATTTTTGCAGACTAGCGAATAATTGTATTATTGTATATAAATATTTTGTATAACACATTAATATTTTGTTTTTGTTTACTATGTTTGACTAGTTTTATGTATTTCCATTGTGCCTAGACAGTATATAAGCATCCGTCAAGATGATTGTTTCTAACTAATTATGTGGTCATTTGTAAATTTGTTTTTTGTTTGTTAATTTGTAAATAAATTTGTTTAAATTATTGTTCATTATGTTTATTTGTTAAATTCTTATTTTCTATTTTTTTTAGTGGTACTCACTTTTGTGAGATACTAGTATTTATACTGCTGTCTAAGAGAGGAACTGAGTTTGCAAGTGTTTGAAAGCCTGACAGATGCAAAAGGAAAGAATATATGATGACTGATTGACTGTGAGAACGTGTGTCAGATCTCATTTCCCAGCCCTTCCCTGCTGAGTGTTATGGTATTGGCTGACAGTCTCCTCCCTCCCTCCCTCCCTCCTGCCCTCCTGCACTCTGTTCTTTGTACAACACCACAGAGGAAATGTTGATTTTATTCATGAGGCATAATTAATTACCATTCTTCCTTGTTAAGAAAATAAAAGCCTCACAGCCATATAGTAATTGGCAGAAATTTAATTTGCAATCTACTGTAGGTGAGTTTTGATTTGTGTGTGTGTGTGTGTGTGTGTGTGTGTGTGTGTGTGTGTGTGTGTGTGTGTGTGTGTGTGTGTGTGTGTGTGTGTGTGTCTGTGTGCGAGCGGGTGAGAGGATGTAGGTGTGTATTTTTATGTGAAAAGAGTCCATATTTGTACAGAAGACGTGTCTGAATGAAATTTGTAATGTGCTTTGCAGGAGAACATGCAATCAACATAGTATCCGGTTATCCCAATGTATTGCATACCCTTGGATTTTCAAACCATGAATAAATGTGGCCATACAACTTTATAAAATGCTTTAATAGCTAGAGAGTGTTCAGTATTCATAAAACAGTAAGACAATAATAATGATGAACAGGCCTTGGGTTGCAGTTTACATTCAGTGATGGATTTGAGAGCTTTAGATTGCAGTGAGGGCTTTTTACAGGTAGTTAAGATTCCATTTCTGTTTCCCAAATGACCTCCATTTCCAGAGGGTCCTGAGATTCAGCTTTACTCATTCATTGCTCCATTCCCCATCATAAGGCGCTTCACTACACCACCGTGCGTGGGTCTGCTGTGCTGCCAGTTATTTGCATGTGCATTTGCTTGTAAATTAGAGGTTTAACACCACTGATGTCTAAGAATCAGTAGATCAGAGCATCAGTACTTTATTAAGGAAAGCAGCCGATGTGAGCACTGCTTAATTACTAGTCATCCATTGCACCTAGCTTCGGTCTGTTGTAACACATGATAGAATTATATATGTGTGTGTATGTATATATATATATATATATATATATATATATATATATATATATATATATATATATATATATAATTACAAGGGCAGGTGGATTATATGGAGCCCCACTACTGACAACCGGAAGCAAAAGATGGTCGAACCAGTTAATGGATAACACTGCTGGTTAAATATTAAAGTAGTAGAGTATAGAGAGTATAAAAAAAAATTATAAAGCCTTTAAACATTCAAATAATTGATAAAAACAGCAGCTTTTTATTGTTGTCAGCCAGGACAGTGATCCTGGTTTTCCTTTAGCAACTAAAGCCTTTTAGCTTGCTGGCTGAAAGGCTTTAGGTACTGTTGCGAGAGTTTATAAAGGGATGCTACGGCAATATGCAGTATCATGTATGGATGGTTAACAGTACGTGCACTGTTTAGTTTTAAGATAAAAGTTAGGTTTATATTTTTTTCATGCTCCATTTTAATTATTTAACTAAAGCTATTATTTATTAAAACCCATTGTTTTCTACTACTGCAATCTTGCATTTCATAAGTGAAGATTTTTGTATATTCTTCCAATATTTGAAGACCAGGAACATCTTAACTGCTATTGTCACTTCGTCAATCAAACTGTCTTTTTTAACTCCTTTAAAACAAATGAATCTGGGAATCTTTGATATGGCTGTCAGAAGACTTCTGTCCATCAAATGGAAAGGTAGTTTGGACACATACATCAGCTATTGTCTGAATCTATGGTCAATGGACTTTTTGTAGCTAATTAAAATAACCAAAATAATTGCCTTTATATATCAGCCTCATCAACATTTAAACAGTTACATCCAGTAGTTGCCAGTAAACTAGCAATGTGGAGCTTTATTTGCTTTTGACTGCAAAATGACCTACACAGCATAAAACATCTCACCCGTGGCACTCCACTGTGGCTTTTCAAGAAATATCTCTTAGGTATATGTTCCGTTTAAAGGGTTTTTAATCCAGGGGTATACCACAGTTTTGTCGATGCAACATGCAGTGGGGCATGCGGTCCTTGCAGCCAATCCACTGAACTTTGGCATTTACATTTAGTCAGCATTGCCTGCTGCTGTCAAACCATTTATAACAGCATTACTGATTTGTTGATGAACAAAGAACAGTTTTACTATCATTTTGATGGCAATATAGCAACATGTATGAGAATTATTGTGATGGTATATGGCATCTTAGGGCGTTTTCACACATGAAAGTCCGAACCAAGATCCGGACCAAGGTTCATGTTTTTGTTACATTGTATACATTTGATCCGGTAAGTTTTGGTTTCACACTGCAGTTTTGCAAGCGCACTAAAGATCTCTACGTGACAAAACTACGTCCTGCCGTCATCACATACGTGAGCTGCGTCTCCAGATACTTAGAACTGATTGGTTTGTTGACGGCTTCCCGTCCTCGTTATCCTCTCTCTGGGTCAGAGTTTAGGCTATTCAACTGACCGGCTCTCCCTACTGCCCGCGGCTCTTTTTTTTGTGTTGTGATGTAGAGAAGCAAGACACGGGACTTTCTTTCTGAAGCATTTATTCAGAGACAAAATGGAAACATACACTGTAGCCTACATTTACTACCACTTAACAAATAAACTGCTGATGTATTATCTGCTCTGACAGCTGTCTGCTCTGAGCACATTTACATTCTCTGTCTCTCACTAAGCACCGAGCTGTTCCTTAAAGGAGCTTCCCCGGTCTTGTAACACGAGGAGAGCCTGCCAGAGATTCCTGTATTTGGTCCGAAAGTCCGAACCATCCCAAAAATGCTTTCACACTATAAACGAACCGGATCATGGTTCAGTTTGGTCCGGACCGAGACCACCTCTTTTTGTCGGACCAAAATTTGGTCTTTTGATCTGGACCATGGTCCGGGGGAGGTTTCACACCTGTAATTTTGGTTCGGATCAAACTAAAAAGTCCGAAAGTCCGGACCAAACGAGGTATGTGTGAAAACGCCCTTAATGCACCTATTTATCCTCCCTAAGAAAAAAGTATTTTACTGCCTCCAAAATGCATTTTATTAAAATATTTGAATTGGACAGTTAAATTTACTAACCCAAATATGAGTACTTTGGAGTAAGATCTTCAGCAGTTCTCATAGAAGTGCACAGATGGTTTCTATACTAACCTGGCTTTATTACAAAACTGTCATAATAAAGGTTTGAAGAAGAGTTATGTGTTTACAGGTTCATTCACAGACAGTTCCTTGTGTCTTAAAATGTGTACAGACCTTTATACTGATGAAATATCGCCAGGCTTTACATAGATATCCAGTCTTATAAATATGATCCCGCCACTGAGGCTGAAACTATGTTTTATGAGTCTGGCTGCAAGTGATGTATATATGTGTGTTGTGTTGTGTGTGTGTGTGTGTGTGTGTGTGTGTGTGTGTGTGTGTGTGTGTGTGTGTGTGTGTGTGTGTGTGTGTGTGTGTGTGTGTGTGTGTGTGTGTGTGTGTGTGTGTGTGTGTGTGTGTGTATACAAATGTATGCGTGCATGTGTGACGGAGCCTGTCTTTGCCGCAGCCATGCTTTGGCAGGTTGTAGTTTTCCCTTCAGAAATCAGCTGCTCTCTGAACTGTTAAATCACACTAGAAGCCAACCTTTGAGAAGAAAATAATTACTTTCCCTCCGCCTCCTCCTCTCATTTTTTCTACATTAACCCTCCCTCGTTCCTTTTCATTCTTACACTCTGCCTATCTATCTCTCTCTCTCTTTCTTTCTCATAACACTATAGAATAAGTTTGGCCACAGGGGACGTCTTTTGAAACTAACAGTGAAATGTGCCATTACACATGAAGCCTTGTTCCTTCCTTTCAATGCTCTTGTTTGAATGTTTGCTTTGATGCTCATCTAGATTGAGTGTTTGTGATTGCGCAGTTAAGTTCATTCGGGTCCCGTTTTGGCAGAAATGCCTTGCCCACAAACTACTGCAATCATTAGGTTGTCAAGTTTTGCCATCACAATCGAGAGCTTAATTTGAAATCAATGAAAGCTGCTCTGCCCCTCTTAACTTTATTTTAAATGAAATGACCACAGAGTCACAGTCTTTGGGTACCCATGGCGAGGGCTTATATTACCTCTCTTCTTTGAGAAATTTACGGACGACATCACACAAAGTTTGTCTCTGGTTCGTAGCTGACTCCAAGTGCTTTGCTTTCTTCGTCCCGCATCTGGTTGGGTAACACCAGAGTTTTGGGCACACTCACAGTTGTCATACTGATACTGACATCAGCTGTGGTTGCGGACCTCCCACTTTGGCCTGATAAGACCCACAGCTTAAGGGAGAAGCCTCCAGCTTTTAAGATCTTTTGCACTCCTTTGGTGATTTTCCCCAGTATCCGCAAGTCATTGTGGGACGTCAAGATGTCATCCACATAACTATCTTCTACCAAAACACGGCGCTCCTCAACCATGGCTGCAAACTGGGGCAGGTTGGCTGTTTCTCTCATAGCCACCTGGGCGATACAACCAGCAGGTTTATCGGCGATGTTGACCCTGACGACAGCAAAGACTTCAATTACCTCCTCAGGGTTGTCTCTCCAGAGGAATCGATGGAGGTGTACTTCTTTGTCTTCTAGCCAGACAGAGTTGTACATTGGTGCAGAGGCAGATTACCCTAACCCTAACCCTCTGCTACATTTGTGTTGGATAGTGTCTAACGGAAGTGTCCAAGAAAATAAATTACTGAAATCCACTTGATGCTCGCATTTATTAGCATATTTATCCACAACATTGCATGTGTTGCAGAATTTGAAAGAAACCGATGGTTACTCGAGTTACTGAACACTTTTCATTCACCTAATTTGTGCTTTGTGCTCAGTGACCTGGTAATATCTCACAGTCAAGATCCTGACAGCAGGCCTTTGCTTTTTGCCCTCAAATGGATTTTGCCTTCCTCACCTGCCGGCTTTCTTTCCACCCTTCCTCTCAGGTTGAGATAGAAGATGTGGAGAATGAGGAGAAAAGATACGCCCTCTTCCTGGAGTTGCTGGAAGCTGCGCAACAGTGGGAGGACTTTCAGCTGCTCATGCTCCTCCTACAAGCGTGGCCACCCATGATGAAAGAGGAAGTGTAAGACCGATTATCTTTTTTTCATTGCTCTTTGATTCTTTCAGGGTAAAAGCAATGGTTTGACATTTGGGATATTTGATTATTCATGTCGATACGTATGAAGCTACAGCCTGCAGCTGCTTAGCTTAGCACAAAGACTGGAAACAAGTGAAGTTACCAGCACCTCTAAAGTTCACTAAATAACAACACATTTCTCATTTGTTTAATCCATATAAAAAGTGAAAAGTAGAAACGACTAGTTGTTGAGCTAGACTACCTCTTATTTTTGAGCCTGCCAACAATAGCTGTAGGCAGGCTCCGCCATTTTCAGTTGTTATGCTAAGCTAAGCTAACCTTCTGCTGGCTGTAGCCTTTTATTTAACGCATAGACATGAGAGTGGTATCAATCTTCTCAACCAAGTGTCAGCAAAGAATCGAATAAGCATATTTTCCAAAATGTCAAAAATATTCCAGTACAGTTGTTACTTATTTAGGCTCATTAGTAACTATATCATTCTATGATGACATTCATGAATACAGGAAAAAAGACAAAAATCACAAATATATATTCTATAATAGGCAGGTTTTTGGAGATAGAAAATGCAAATAACCTGTAAATTCAGATTGTGTGCAGAATACCAAGTTACTGTCTTTCTATCCTTTTTCACCCCACTTAATTATCTTTTTTTTTATCCTCTCTCTAAATGCATTGGTACCTTCTCAGCATCTTCAGTTTAAAAAATTTTAAAATTACAGTGCTATTTTACCAGTTGCTTAGTGATTGTGAGTGTGTTTTAACAGAAACTTTGAACAGAGTTTATACTGTAGCCTGTTTGTTAACAAAATCAGGGACACATGAAGATGATATTGACATTTTAATGGGTGACTTCTGTGCAATGTGTTCTCATTTTTCTGAGATCGAATAGTGCCTGTTATCCCTCAGGTCCACATATTGCACATGGACGAGTTGGGAATGAAAACAGGCATCTTTACCATGCTTCAGGCTCTGGGCTTCTTGCACCAGCTGGCATCTTATGAGCCTCGGCAAGTGCTGGCTGTATTATTGATAAGTGCCTAATGATGTGATTGCTCTTCTCTTTTACCTTTGTTCTTGATTAAAAGTGAGTGGTACTCTAAGGCCCGCCGAGACAGTGGAGGGTTATGCTGTCGGGAGTTTATCCTTCCATTTCAATCAACGCAGACTGTGTTTCAAACTGTTTCGATCAGCAATTGAAAGTAGAGTTCTTCTCCAGTAGTTGTTAGAAACTCACAACAACATGCACAGAGCTATGTCTAGGTGTATGAGTGTGTAGGAGTCCGATTTATAGACTTTGATGACTTTGTTGGTTTGTTAAAGAATAAGATGCATCAGTTTAAATGCCGACACAACTTCAATCTAAAGTAAACAGTATGCCAGGATCAGATTATACAATATGATGTCTGTCCATATGATCAGTGTGTCAGATTAAGAGATCACAGGCCTGCTGTGACTTCACTGCTTGAAATGTAAAGGTGATCGGGCAGGAGGGGCCATCCCCCACCACGTTGCAGACAATGTCAAACTAGGGGATAGGCGGCAAAAAAACATCTACCATGCTAGTCTTTCTGTCAGGGCCTCTTTAATCAAATAGCTCCAGGAGGTTGCAGGTTCCTGAGGAGCCACAAGAGGAACTCAGGAACTGAATCAGGAACTTTTGTGCATCCATGTTTGTGTTTCCACCACATCTGAGGAACCGTGAAGATTAGGCAAATAAGACCAATAACGGAATAAAAGTCACGTTCAAGTCAATGTTTGATGGTTGTTTAGTTTATCTTCAGAGCACAACTGTACTGAAACTATTGGCAAATGCTCACTGTGTTCACATATCATTTCCCCAGTACTGCTTACTACAGTATATGATTGAAGCTGATAGTTCCTGGGACAGCAGAAAGTTCTACCCACAGCACAGGATGGTTTTTGTGGTCAGATACTACAGCTGAGGTACTAAGTTTAGACCTGAGTTCCTCTGTTAAAAATGCAGGTAAAGCAAAATTACTGAAAGGGAAGCAATTAAAAACCCATGTTTTTTGCGGCAGTGTAACAAAAGGAACAAGTGTATTTGTAATGGACAGTAGAGTTGTTATTGAGTTGATACTGAGAAGCAGTAACAGAGTTGGGATTAGGTTTGGACGACACAGCTGCTTCAAGTTCAGCCACATATTTCACTGACTTTGTGAGTGCAGCTGTAGCCAAACCATCACCCCTGGGACAGTCGGCTATAATCATTTCTTTTAACTGCAGACTGAGCTGTTGTACTGTTTTTCAGATTTAAATGCAAACGTAATGCTGAGTACAAAACTCAGCTTCTGATTATGGATTTTGTTTTTGCTCATCTCTTTAGTCGGCCTCATTTAAATCGCTCAAGATAATTTGCTGCAACATGCATACACACACTAATGACGACAGTACGCTGTAATGTGCCTCTTTGAAGCTTAGAAGCCTGAAATTTGGGTCTGATCTGTGTTTAGTGTGCATTTTATGTGCAATGGCTGCTGCATCGTCATAATCTGGGACACAAAACTCAGAATAATTTAACCTTCAAATGCCTCATTTAAGATGATCTGTTAAGACTTGAGGGTGTGTGAGACATGGTTAACCTTCAGTATTAGTCTGACTCAGCATTTAATCCGGGTTGGGCTGGAGGTGTGTTTACTGTGTGTGTCTGCAGAGTGGAGATTTGTTTCAGTAAGACTACAAGAGGCGGTTTTGGGAGCTATATTGAGTTGCATCTAAAAAGCTGATCCTTTAGTCTGTCCGCATAAACTGAGTCGTGATTCAAAGCACGAATGGAAGGCTGGCTGTAACTCACACTGCACCCTGTGACAGATTTGGCGAGCACACTGACAGTCATGCCGCTGAGCCTCCCTGTCACCCTGGTAAAGCACAGGAAGCAGCACTGTGCCAAACAGCACAATTGGACTCTGTTTGCTCCCATGGCTGTATTATCTGAAGGTGAAGCAGACAAGACACCCACAGTAGCTGGATGGAGAGCTGCCTTTTATACTGACGGTCAAACACACAGGAGCCCTGCTGTCCTCCCTGCTGTCCCTCTCTCTCCCTCTTACTCTCTCTCTCTCTCTCTCTCTCTGTCTCTCTTCACCTCTTCCTCTCTGTCCTCTCTCATTTGCAAGCTCTTCGTATCACACACACCCATCTTCTTGAGGCACACACATATGACAGGGTCTCCTTCCTCTAACAAGCTTTCTCAAGACACACTTCAGCACCCTAATCTGACATCAGGGTTCAACCACTTTTTTCTTCTTCTCATCATACAACTAAGGATTTATCAGCATGTTACCATCTACCCTTTATCATGTGAAAACACCCGTAACAAAGCACACGTTCATATTCGATTCCTCCTCTCATCTCCAATCTCCTCCCTTTTCCTTCTCTGTCTGTTCAATATTTAATGCACTGCTTGTCATGTTAATCCCATACATAACGAAAATTTGCGTCGATATGCCAGGAACGCCAGTTTTCTAACTCTAAAACAAACGTGCTTTCCTGCTCATCTCTGATAGATGAGTGACAGAGCTATTCTAACTAAGGTTAAAGGCTTGATGCTGATATAATGAGGCCTCGGCTTTGCAGATATAGATACTATAGATGGATGGATAGATAGATAGATAGATAACCACTTAGTGTTAGCAAGCAGGTAGAAGGACTCCATATAGGATTGACTGCAAGCCATTCTAATGATAATATTAGTAGACTTAATCATTTCAACAGGATCCATCCATCAACCAAGATCTAATTAACAGATAATGAGTTGTTATGTGGTTCCCGTAGGTTTTTCTTTTTCCTATGATTTACTGTATATTAATAAAGATCCATGAAGGTCGTATTGCCTTAGCCTCTTTGGTATATATGCTGGTCTTGGCGGGAGCTAATCGGTTACTCTGGAGGCTTTAGCAAAGGTCTTGAAGACCTCATAAAGGTGCGTGTCAACAAAGTGACGCCTGTCAGAGCTGGCGGCTGGTCCCCTGGTGTTCACACAGAGAGAGGAAATGCAGCGTGTAGGTGTTTAATATTAAACCGCAGGAGTAAAGTGGTCAAACATCTTTCCTCCTCACTTACAGTACATGTCAACGTCAGAATTCATTACATCGTCTTCAAACCTCTTGATAATTCTGCCTGCGCTCATGTCAGCCCGTGATTTGGCTGTTGTATTTATATTAGTCATAATGACAGCTGCTGTGACCCAGTCATTGTCTAACAGGATTAGCATCTGGTGACATAGGACTGCAGAGAACGGGATGAATAACATTACAGTCATTTTACATATTGTTTTACTATATATTGTATGTTCCTGCCTCGGTGCGTTGTCCTAAATCACTAATACAGCAAATGTATAAGTACTTCACATTTCTACTCTCACCAGTCTATGTTCCTCTGTCGTACTCAGCAGAAGACTACGCACAGACACTTCCCTTCACAAGTCTGTCTTGCTCTCTGTCTCCAGGGCAGAGTCGGAGCGTAACCCCTGGGTGGTGCTGACCTCAACCCTGCTGACCCGCTGCCAGGCGTCCCAGGTCAACTTAGACCTGGGTCAGCAGGTTGTCACCATGGTGCGATCCCTCTATAACACCAAACACAAGATTCCTGCGCAGGTAAACATCAAACACTCCTTGTGTCTTCTTTTCTTTGCAGTAATCTGGAAAGTCGATCAAATTAGTTTGGAAGTCCACATTTCACATATTAAGTTAATACGTGCACTGGAAGTACACATTTTTAGCAATCTTTGTACTTGAACATTTACATTTTATGATAATTTCTATCTTTACTACATTTCAGAGAGAAATACTTTACTTTTAAGTCCACTAAATGTATCTGGCAGTTATAGTTGTTAGTTTCTTTACAGTTTAACATTTTAGTTGATATAATATGATGCATAGTTTTAGATTAATACTACACAACAGTATATAGAATAGTGAAATAAGTTTCACAGTAATAAACTACAACTTTAACATGCTACTTATGTTAATGCGTCTGTGGTAAATAGCCAATAATAAATACATTAAATGACCCCGAAAGTGATGCATACTTTTCCTTTTGATACTGTTAAGTACATTTTGTTGCCAATACTTCTAAACAGTAAAATGTTACTCCTACTTGCAGTATTTTTATTTTTACACTGTGGTATTGTTACGTAAATAAAAGATTTTAATAATTCTTCCGACACCGCAATACAGTGAGGATAGTGAAAATTAATAAGTTTAAACCACATTAAAATCCATCACCATTTTTATAAAACAATACAAGCTTGTTTGAATTGAGTGTAACCTCACTTTAGTGCCACCATTTTACCCTGTATCTTAATACAGGAGACTGAAGCTATTAAGTATGTAACCCACAGCAACATGTTAGCATCAGCTCAGTGCTTTTTGCAATGTACTATAGGCACTTGCCACTCTTTGATATCTGACTGCTCCTAATGCTATTCATGCCCTACTGAGCACCATGCAAGTGGTAAGCCTAATGCCATTCTGTATGTCTAGCGCCAGCTGACTGTGATATTAGTTTAGCGCTAATGCTATTCAGTGTGAATAGGCTAGTGTCTGCCTGACTGTCAAATATTAGTGTGGGAAGAGGGGTGGGAGGTGTGGAAGGAGGCCTTTTACTCTGTTCTGAACAGCTTTAATTTGAATCTGCTAGAATGAAACCGCCAGAGCATGGGGGAGTCGGATTGCATTGTGATATCCATATATTACTGGACAGGACTGCAACAGGACTGTGTGTCTGCTGTGTGTTTGTGTGTAGACCTTTTTAAAAGTATTATGTGCCCGTGTGTCTGTACAGTATATGCACATCGATTAACCTTCACTGTTCCTCGCCTACTCTCTTCCCTCCGTCTCCTGCTCTCCCACTTTTTTTTCTCCCTTACTCTTTTTTTGTGTCTCCTGATTACCTTTCTCTGTTTTCATCCCACCTTTGCCTCTATCTCTCCCCCTTTCATCCATTCATCCACACATCTATCCATTCATGTAAACCCCCCCCACCACCTTTCTCTCTCTCTCTCTCTCTCTCTCTCTCTCTCTCTCTCTCTCTCTCTCTCTCTCTCTCTCCAGTGTATCAGACATATAGCCACCCTACTGCTCCAAAACCAGCCGAGCCTCCGGCAGCCTGCACTCAAACTGATGGCTGAGAGTGGTGATGAGCAACTGCTGCAGCTGACTCTGGATCAGATCAACAGCATGACAGCAGTAAGTGACGTTGTAATACCCAAGCGGAGTCCACTGCATGGACCACAGTTTAAATGCAGACATCTTTTCAAATATTTGGTTAATCATTTCGTCTCTAGAACTTTAATAAATAGTGAAAAATTCACTTCACATCTTCTTTTTCTGATCCAGCCAAAAGTCAAAACCCAAATATTTTCAGTTTACAGTGGCATCATTTTGTTAAACAGGTATTTTGTTTCATTAATTTAATCATCTGATGACCCCTCCGATTTATCTTATAGCCATTGGGGGTCCTAACCCCCAGTAGGTAAGACCCAACATCATCCTTGTTTCTTTTCTCTGTGTAATTAAAGCAATAATGCAGTAATGTGCTAGCAGGCCTCAGATACTGTATACTGTATACATACAGTATTTAAAAAAGTATGAGACAGAATATAAACAGTGACATAAAAAAAGGGAAAGAAGATGACTGATACAGATGGGCTAAATCTGGTCTATTTCCAGCCAAACATTATAAAACCTCTTCACCGTCATAAGATAAGACTGAAGTTCTCCAAATGAATATCAACATTCAAATCAGCATTGTTCATCCACTTGCTACCTGTCCTGTGGTTGTGGAAAGCCACAATCGGATAGAGAGTAATAGTTTAAGACTGTGTGGTTCGCTCTCCACTGTTTCCCGATCAGATAAGCAATTGTCACAGAGTAGGCCTCTCAGACCCAGCAGACCCTGTCTTTGTTCCTGGATCAGATAAGAAAAAGCCACTCTATTAAGTGACAGAGCCCCTATTAAATGAAACCTTAAAGCTCTTATATCGGCAGGCACACCTGAGCAACACGCTGCTTTTATTCCGCAAAGTAAAGCGAACTGTTCCGAGGGAGGCAGGATTTTAAAGGTTGGGAAGAGAAAAGATGTGTGATTTAGTTGTGGGAAGTAGACATCAAATGGAAAGGGGATGGTGTTTAGAGAGAGAAATGGGATGAGATGGGAAATTAGAAAGACAGAGCAAATGGAAAGTAAAAAAGACCAAGACAGAGGTAGAGGTAGAGAAGACAGAGCAGGGTGCACAGCCAGGCTGAAGAGCGGTTGGTATGGGAGGAAAGACCGAAAAGATAAATCAAGAAGAGTTGGAGAGGGGCTGTATGAATTGAATGAGACAGGTAGTGTGTCACACTGCTTTAAGAAATAATCTCGCCTCTGCCACCTAAGAGCTGAACAAAGAGGGGCATGTTTGGTGCAGCACAGAACAGTGTTCATCTGAAGATAACATCAACAGAGACGGAGAGAAATAGTCTAACATCTAATACATCTGATAATGTGTTGGCTTCAGCTGCATGCATGTGGGTCAGATCCAGTTATTTTGAAAGCTTATCAGACGACAACACACTGTAACACTCGGATGTAGGATTTTACAAGTCTGGAAAGTTAGCAAATATATATATATATCTTTTTATTTTTTATTTTATCTTTTCTTTGCGATGATTGTGAGGTAAACAATAGGGCTTTGACTCCGAACTTCGTTATTCGAATATCATTCGAATATTAAAAAAGATAATGATATTCGAACGAATATTAGCTTTGTTTGCTTGTAAACGTTGTTTTCAGTTCAGATTCCGAGGCTTTTTCACGCATTTCAAAATGTAACTACACGTCGCGGCGACGCACGTCTCTCGGCCGTGGCTCGGTAGCGTTGCATTCCCCACCCAATTCTCAAAGAAGGCTGGCTTGCCGAAGGCCAGGCCAGCTCAGCGGCGTCTTTCTCCGTCGCTGCCCGGCTGTCTCCTACCTACACCGGGCGCGCGACCCCTTGTCCCTTCTCCCCTTCCTACCTGCCTGCTCAGTGCTGCTGCACATGAGGAGAGAGCACAGAGGGGAGGGCGGGGCTGCTCCTCACTCACACAACAGAAAAGAAAGGAGACTGTTTCGGCGGCCACAGGAGAGAAATACATGGCGTGCTCGCTGGACAATACTGGCGACTCTTTTTTTATTTTACAGAAAGTCGCTGTCTTTTCTACAGAAAGTCGCCACATTTGTCGCTAGTCGCTTTTGTGAAAAAAAGTCGCTAAGTTGGCAACACCGCCCACACACACTGGCTCGACGCACACACCAGCACACGAGTATAAACATCAGACCACTTACGTAGGCTACGGTGAAAGCTCCGAACTTCCTGTCGAAAGCACACTGTTTGTGTTTAATCCAGGGTCTGACTTAATTTCTTTTTTTAAACTGAAGGCATTTAATGGTCAAAATATTATTAATAAATATTCGAATATATTCGAATATTAATATTAATATACAAACGAACTTCGAATATGATTTTTGGGCAAAAGTCAAAGCCCTAGTAAACAATAGAAATATAGAAACTGCACAATATACCAGGGATGTGTGCTTGCATATATTTGATTGGCCACAGCAGCACCTTGCCAGATGACGCATTGTGGTCTGGTAAACCTTTTTTTCTGAACCACCCCACTTTTTATTTTTATTTATTTTTTGCACTGGATCACTCCCTATTGCTGGACTAGCTTTATTCAAATGAAGGAGGGAGCTGCACTAAAGTCAGTGTGAGCACGGCCTAGGTTCGTGGCCTGCTGTGACTGAGTAAATTGTACCTAAATAGTTAACAAATAACAAACTTAAATAACAAAATTTGATGACATTGACAAAGTATATTTGATATGGATCAGTCACATAATGGCTGATACTCAGTTCGCTTAATAAGGTTGTACTGGTGGCGATACCAAAAGAGATCAGTGCCTTCCTAATAGTATCTCTGGATTAGAGATCCCAAAACTTAATAGACTGAAAAATTACAATTGCAAGTAATTTGGGTGAACCGACTCTTTAACATGATTGAATAGTTCACTGCTCTTTTTCTAAACCTTTGTTTTGCTGGCACATTTTTCACCATCATGACCAAATTAAAGCTGACACAAGACCCACCTTTTATCAGATCTACAAATAGCCTGGACTTGTCAGCAGCCAGCCATTAGCAGATCAGTAGATCTCATCAAGGGGAAGAGCAGAAATAATTGATTTTAGTTCAGCTTGGTCGATCACAAATTCAGGTGAGTGTATACTGTGGGAGCTTAACTATTAATTAGCTGTTGCTACTATTAAATTAGTGTAACCGTTTGATTTCTTTTTCAGTTTGTTTCAATATCAGACAAAATTAATTTATCACAGAAAACTATGGTTTAAATGTCACTCTTCATTTATTAACCTGCCGTTTCATGTCTAGATTAACAAGCCTGCGGTTGACTTTGGCCACTACTGCAAACTGCAAAGCCCAGCACTCTTGATTAAATACATGAAAATGACATGCCACTCTGAATGATTGACAGGCCTTATCTTTAAGCACTTACCCAACTGGTGTGTGTTCCTTGGTGCTCTGCTCTGTATCTGATGTCATAGATTACTGAGCACATTGTTTTCTCCTGTATCAACAAGAGTTGAGTTTTTTTTTTTTTCTTTTCTTCATAAGAGTGATGGCCCTGAATCCCAACAAAAATGAGGATTCATCCTGAAGAGTTTGCTGCAACAAAATGTTCAAGCAGTCCTTATGTCTTCTCACCTTCTTTTACTCGCTCTTTCTCTTCCTCTATCAGATTAACTTGAATTAATCGACTGTTGAGTTGATGTGACTGTTGCTATGGCTTTCAGTTCCTGCATGGCAGATTTCCATCCCAAATTCTCGGTAATAAAAAAAAAAAGGCTCCTTGATTTCAGAAAGAGGTCGACAAAAGCAGGCTTCTTTTTGTCTAGCCGGCGGCTGACAAATGTTCCCTGTAGCAGATTTTAGACTAGTTAGCTAATTAAACTAACATTGATTGCGTGAATTGGTTGAAAAGTCGTCTCCGGTTGACATTTTAATTGTTTTAAAATGAGAACCCTGTAAAAGGGGTATTAAATATGCACTTGATGGCTACGTACAGTAGCCAACATGATATCGTGCTAAAAGACTAAAGCTAACTAAAGCTACGTGTTCCAGGCAAAAGGTTAGCATCCTAACTAGTTGAGGATTTATATAGAAAACACAAGGAACAGCATTGGTCTTATATTGCAGTGTAGAACACATTTGTACTAGTATTATAAGTAAGACATGGAAAAACTTAACATCGGATTGTTATTTTGTTCTCACATAACCCTGTTTGCCTGGTTACATATAGGTTTGTATTTTAAAACCATATATTTTCACTTGTGACATTAAAAGAGATAAGGCCTAAAGGATGAGGCTCAAGCAATGTGTTTGGAAAACCCTACGCAATCATGTTTGCTGGGGTTGCTGGAGTGCACCCTTCCCTAAATCCTGTGAAGAGCAGGACAGAATTGCACAAGTTAACATAAACTTGGCCAGCATCCAGACCATCCTCAGACAGAGGGGGACATACTACACAGTGGATGTGCTAGTCATGGACGGGGCTTTTTTTAAAGTAAATTTTAGCCCTGCAAACTAATGTATGTACAGTATGTATGTTATTCAATGATATGCTAACTTTTGGCCTTGGAAGTAAAGCTAGGGGGCTTCTGTAGGAAGTAAGCTAGTTAGCTGGACATGCTAACATTTGCCGTTTAGAGCAGATAAACACACTGTTTAATCCATTCCTTATAATCCATACTTTTGCTCTTGTATTTTTGGTTTTGTAAAGGCAAAATAGACACCACCCTCCAAAATTGGAATCTCTCTTACTGCTGTATGGCCTATGGAGAAAGCCAACAGACCTGCTATGACATGGCCTCTCTAAATAACCACACACACCTTTTCATCTGCCCAGTGAACTGAAGACATGGCTTGTGTTTGTGTGTGTGTATGTGAGTGTATGATTTAGTTGATTATGTGTCCAATTGCTTGTTTGAGTGGGCTTGTTTAAAGCTTTTGTGCCAAATTGGACCTGTTAATCTAGCTGTGTTTGCTCCCCACTCAGTGCGTTGATCCCTGATTTGCTCACTGCATGTTTGTGTGTCTCATATGCGTCACACAGCCCACTTTTATTTTCTTATTTTTTTTGCTTCACAGCCTCTTCTTCTGTCACTTTCAATCACGTCGCGCTGTATGCGAGGACTGTTTGGTGTTGTATGTGTTTGTGCACGCTCAGTTTGTTGCACCACTAAAGCCTGGGGACAGCTAGGATGGAGGGATGGGAAGCATAGACTAAGGAAGGAGAGAAAAGGATGAGAGAAGGAGGGAAGGAGATAGTTGTGTGTTGTCTGGCATTCCAAAGAAGCTTTATGATTTAAATGATAAAAGAAGGCTTGGTCATGCATTATGTATTAGGCATTGTACGTGTACGGTAATTCCAATTAAGCACTCAGCTGAGTTTAGCTCAGGGAGAGAGAGGGCAGAGAAAGACGTATACAGGAAATGAGAGACGTGCAGAGCATCGATAGAAAACAAGGGTGTTAGAAATTGACCAGACCAATCAGGCAACATTTAGCGGCCATTGAAGACAAGTGGGAAAGACAACCTTGGCTGTCTTTCACAGGGCAAGACTGCAAGAAATGAGGACGTAATAACAAGAGTGAAAGGGGGGTTGGACATCTTATGGCTACAGTTTGATGTGTCAGTTCTCTTGTCATGCTGAGTGTTTGTTCATTCACTCACGGTGCACACCAGCTATACTCGCGAGCACACACAACGAAGATGCCTCTTGTTTTCCCTTCACTTTCTTTGAACCTTTAGAGAAGATTTGGAGAGGCTTTTAACCTGACACACAAACCTGTACCGCAAAAACACATACACCGCAGGACAGGTTTTCGCGTTCTCCAAGCTTTTGACCTTTGAGAAAGAAAGGACGGCATGATGGATGTATTCCCTCCTCAGTCAGATTCTATTTGCAATGAACAGTTTGTAAAACCGAGGCCCGGACAGACTGCCCGGGAAAGTCGAAAACTCAAGAGAAAGAAGGGTGAGGAGGGAAGCCTCACAGGATGGGGGAGGCAGTATGAGCTTTAGAGGTGCTGGTAGACAAACTTTGTTACCTTTGGACAGAGACAGTCAAGCTGTTTTCCCTTGCGTCCAGTCTGTATGCCAAGATAAGCTAATTGTCTCCTGGCTGTTCTGTGGCTGCATATTTAACAGCTGGATATGACAGTGGTTTTAATCTTCCTATCTAACTTTCTGCAAAGAAAGCAATAGGTTTCCCAAAATCTCGAATTATTCCTTTAATTTGCAGAAATTTGCAGAATGATAATTTAATGTGTTCATATAATCGTCGTGATATGATTCCACTTAAAGTTGATAAATGAAAACATTGAATTATCACCCATCCCTACCATGCTTGCGTTTCATAGTATTAAGAAGTAGAAATTAGGTATTAAATTATAAGAGGAATGGCTGTAATTGCGACTTTAGTGAAGAATATAAAGGAAGGATAAGAAGATTTTAGAGTAGCGATCATTTAAACTTTGTCATTACACTCAGCTGTCTACGATATACTGCATACTTACTGTACTGTGGGTGGGAACATTGGACGAAAAGCAGTGCCTGAAATGTGACAGAGCTAAGCATGCTGTAAAAAGGACATAAAGTTATCTGCTCCACTCTGATATCAAGATTCCCCTCCATGCCTCCATCTCTCTGCTGCTCCTTCACATCTATTTTCAGCTTGACTGTCAATCCAACTGACTCTGAGACTCAAATCTGCTGTCTCTCTTGACACCGTCAAACTGTAATAGCCTGGGAGGTGTGTGTGTGTGTGTGTGTGTGTGTGTGTGTGTGTGTGTGTGTGTGTGTGTGTGTGTGTGTGTGTGTGTGTGTGTGTGTGTGTGTGTGTGTGTGTGTGTGTGTGTGTGTGTGTGTGTGTGTGTGTGTGTGTGTGTGTGTGCGTGTGTGTGTGTGCGTGCGTGCGCCGAGCCAGGCCTGTGCTCGAGTGATGTTCTGTGTTTTTCCCTCTTCCATAATGGACCAGGAAATGCAGGAAAGAAAGACAGAATTTGTCCATATTTATAAGTAGTAGCTGTCTGTATATATTCCTGTACCTAAATTGGTCATCTTTCAGACCAGTGTTCTCCATGCAGAGCCATGAGCATTCTGGAGGTGTGAGCCCTCATTACAGCCAAACACCGCAGACGGTGATTTCAGTGATTAGCACGCTTTCAGGCCCAATCAAGTCAAATGTGTATGTCTAGCCCTCAATCACTCTAATAGCTTCAAAGGGCACTGCAAGGCCACTTTTAACAAAGTAAAAATATTGAAGAATAATTCTGGTTTATGACATTTTTCATCTTATTTTTTGCCATATATATATATATATATATATATATATATATATATATATATATATATATATATATATATATAATATGGTAAATATTATACCTGCTAAACACATGCTGGTGTTAGCATATAGCTCCAAGCACCACTGTGCCTATGTACAGGCTCACAAATCTGCTAACATGTAGCCTGGCTGTAGACTCGTGGTCTTGTTGTAGTTTTGACCATCATTTCTATGGGCGCTCATAAGATTGCATGTACCAAGGTAATAGCGATCGGGTCTTTATTTTTTATTTTTATTTTTACCACAACCAACATTCCTAAACCCAACCTCACTGTTCATAACAATTTTGCTGATTAATGAATTTTTAATTCTAATAATTAACAATTTTTATTATTGTTAAAGCCCTATTTGTAAAAGAAATGATTTCCCAAACTGTCTGTTGTAGACATCCAAATTTGACCTACTCTATTTGCTGTACTTGTGCACCCACAATTTTCCTGTGCAGTGAAGGATATTTACAGACATTGCAGGTTCATTCACTTTTGGTTTTACCTCTTGGTTTTCACACTTCTTGTCTTGCTGACAGCCTCTCTCATCATCAAACCTTTGTGTGTCTTGCCTCATCTCTGTCACTGCGTTCCCAGATCTCAGGGAATACTTTGTTGAGGACAATATTACCATAACCAAGAGGCGTGATGGCAAGACTTTCAAAAATAAGACCCAAGTTGTAAAAAACATTTCATCCTTTGCTCCTCTGCTATCCGTAAAGTTTGAAATCATCTTTGTAAGATATTAAGCTTCAAAATAGGTCAGTGTGCACTGCAGCTCCAGAAATCCCTTGCAGAACATTTGTTCTGGGCCTCTGTTGAGCCTCCAAAATAAAAAGTTTGAAGTGTTAAGTTGTTTTGAAGTGCCTCTTCTTGGTTCTATTGTGCATTCAGTACTTGGAAACAGTTGGTGCACTTAAAAATGTATGCATCTGATGTTTTCAGTGCATGTCTGCCTTTCTCCTCTCCAGCTCTCTCCCTCCATCTTTCTCTGTCATACATTTTCCACACTCCGCAGCCCTCCCCTCCCTCTCGTCTATTCTTTCCGTTAATTCTCATTATAACCGGATGACCTCCGCGTCCACCTCTGTCTCCAGATTCTCCGTCCGTCTTCTCTGTGTGGTCCTCGTCCCTCCCACGGCTTGTCATGATTAATCTGGTCCCTTCTCTCAATGGAAGGGAGAAATTAAATTATTAGTGATGCATGACATACTGTATCTCTATAACTGTTCTACGTCAGCCTTCTGTCTCCCTTTGGTACCAAAGCAACCGTGAAGTTGTATTTAAATGGTAAATGACATCCAGAATACTTTCACTGAAGCTATGAATCTTGGGACAAAGTTGTTTTATGTGCAAAAATGTTCAGTAATTCCATGTTCAGCAACTGTTGTCATTGTCAATGACAACAGTTGAATGTCTCTCAACTCTCGTATGGGGCGTTCAGGTTCACTTATATCCATCATCATGGTTGAAGTGATCCTTTTTTTTTTTTTAAACGGTTTTAATGTTTTTAAAGATAGGATGTCCTTTAAGTACAGAAAAATGGAGCGAGGTTGGCACAGAGATGAGAGATTTCTGAGGCAAGGGAGAGAAATGTATCCATCTCTGCTACCCTTTTCTACAACAGAAGAGAAGACATGAGCTCCACATTTATAATTGATCTGCCTCAGCTCCAGAAATACCCTGACAGGGACTCGCTGTTGTCTGTATGTGTGCGTACATTAGGGCTGTATAGTTTGATAGAGACAGCAAACAGGTGAGAGGATGCAGGGGAGATGGGCTGAGTCACCGAAAGAAACGGCCTTTCCAACCCCAGCACTCAGCCTTGCTTGTGCATGGCCTGTAAACCACTCACAGCAGCCCCTGCGGCATTTAGCGGTTTGAATTTCCATGCTCATGCAACTCATTGATGTAAAGAGGTGGAAGATGGGGTTAAAACATTACGTAAAGGTTTGTTTATGGCTGTGTGAACATGTCTCTAAAATTGTTTTGTTCCTCTTAAAAGCTGCAAAGAAGTGTGTGTGTGTGTGTGTGTGTTTGCGTGTGCGCGCTAATGCCATGGGAATGTTGGTAGTGTCAACACAGGGTTTGTCCCAACAGTCTGACCTCATCAGGTTTCTTCACGCGTGTAACACTGTAATCGCACATAGTCTGGAAATACTGCTGCTGCAGCAGGAAGCTACAATACATACAGGCCGCTGTGGCTGCTTAATCTCCACACCTCCCAGCCACTTTCAGTGTTTTATCAGCCAGTGGGTGTTTGGAGAAGGTCTGCTGAATAACAGAGGTGTCAAAAGTATTCACATTGATTACTCAAGTAGAAGTATAGATACTAGGGTTTGAAAAGACTTCTGTAGAAGTTGAAGTATCAACTCAAGCTTTTTACTTAAGTAAAAGTGTAAAAGTACTGGTTTCAAAACTGCTTAAAGTATAAAAGTAAAAGTAATGTAAGGGGAAAAAAATGCCATTAAGGACAAAAGCTGAACCCGCCCCACAGCGGCCTAATAGTGCACTACCCCACCTCCACAAAAAAATATTTTTCTAAAGGCCATAATGACTATAATAATGTTATATTAAAATCATACGTGCAAACTCAGAAGGGCTGAAAAAAGGTGACACATCTCCTCTGTGTTTTTCAGACAACGGCAGCTACAGTCTGGTGTTAGAATCCTCTCCAGTGAAATACAGACACACTTTTACACCGTTTAGCTCTCAGCATTTTAACCGTGTTTACTCCAGCTGCTAGCTAACGGTAGGCTAACGTTACCTGCTGCCAAGTGTTTGTTAACTAGCGTCCCGTGTGGCGATGTTTCAGTTCCCTCTAATGTCCATTTTCGGAGCATCAGAGAGAAGTGCAGGCATTTAAGTGGAACCAAAATAAGGCACCGAAACCCGCGTTGCTATTCGGTCCGGTAGATAACGGTCGTTAAGGCACCGGTGCCGTATTAGCACCGGGTCTGTACAGGTGCACAAACCAATAGGGTGTCGGAATGGAATATGTTTATACGGAATGGTATATGTATAACGAAATGAAATAGGAGTAACGAGGCTATTTTTAAAATGTAAGGAGTAGAAAGTACAGATAATTGCGTGAAAATGTAAGGAGTAGAAGTAAAAAGTATGCTGTAAAATAATTACTCCAGTAAAGTATAGATACCCAAAATTTCTACTTAAGTAAGGTAACAAAGTATCTGTCCTTCGTTACTTGACACCTCTGCTGAATAATAGCTGGTTACTTGGCAGATGAACTGGTTTCATATGTGCCGAAGTTCTGGCGGTTACTCTTGGCATGTATTCACAATCGCGCTTAAAAAAAAACACAATCGCGCTTAAAAAAAAGGCAAGTTAGTTTCTCCTGACTCCATTACCTCGTGTGTGTTTACACTTTCTCCCTCCTCTCTCCCTCCAGGAGACAGCGTCCTCCTGCGACGCCGAACTCCTCTCGTTGCTCCTGGATGCAGGGCTTCTAGTGGGCTGCGTTTCCTCAGCGCTGTACCCCCTGCTCAGCTCCCACATGCTGTCCCACCAGCAGGAGGGAGGCTGGGATGTAGACAAAGCCGCCGCCGAGCTGCTGGCGTCGGGCCACGGTCCCGAGGCGGGCTCCCTGCTGCTGGCTCACCGCGGGACTCACCAGGCTCAGTTCACCTTCAACTCGGCCTTGGCCGTTCTCAAGAAGTGGCTGTGAGGGGAGGAAGAACAAGGTGTGAGGGAAGGAGTGCGACGGGGAGGCAGTTTGGGCCGCAGCCACGAAGTGCGGATGATAAGGGAGTTTTCGTGAAGGGGGAGTGGGGAGGTGTTGACAGAGGAGAGGAATTAGTATGGATTGAGATCTAAAGAAATTAGCGTGAGGCGAGAATTGAAGTAATATCAGATCCTTTGCATTTTGTTCCGTAATTGGGTTCATCAACTGAAGACGTGTCAACAGCAGCTGCAGTGTCTGCCTTGACGGTATGAGAGCGGATACCTTTAATACTGAAACATCTCCTCAATTAGAAACACACACACACACACACACACCCCCACGGATACAGAAACACAACCTCTGCTGTCTCTCCATCATGAATGAATGTTCAGACTGAGGTTTGATCAGAAAATGCACCTCCCGCTTTCATTTACTTAATGTGTGTGTGTGTGTGTGTGTGTGTGTGTGTCCTATTGTGTGATAAAGTAATTGAGCAGTAGCCGAGAAGCAGTGGGTGGATATTAGCCTATTGTTCCGTGACAGGTTTGCCTCTTTGACGTCCCACTGTTAAACACCCTGCCTCTGCTCCATTGTTATTCCCCTAATAATGTCTAATTAATTCCTTCTAAACAAATTAGCCCCGCAGCTGCCCCGCGCTGTTTGTTTTGTGTGTGTGTGTGTGTGTGTGTGTGTGTGTGCAAATACTATCCACAAGCACCGACACCCTGGCGATATAACGTAGAGCTGATGAGGAATAAAGGTGCATGTGTGTGTTTACACTGTACGCACACAGTAATGCTGTCAGCATGGTTTCAATATAAAATACAGGTTTTAATTCTGTCCCACTTTCAGATCTGAAATAAAGAAAAATCTAAGGACATGAGAATGAGTTTGTTGTATTTTATTTCTTTCTTTATAATAGTGTTGATGGGAAAGTGCAACATTTTCTAAGATTTAAGTCTTTACAATCAAAGCTGTTTCAAAGTCGACCTTGTTACCATTTCAGTGAGTTTGTCTTTTCTTTTTAATTAATGGATTTTCATGAAGATTGCATCTCGCAGTGAATTCACTCAAAACATTTTCATTATAATTACAGCATTTTCTCATTGTTCCAAGATTATTACTCTGACCTAAACATACAGCGTGTATTTTTGCTTGCCCTTAAATGCACTTTTTGTTTTGTTACAAAATTATTTTAGAGCATTAAAAAAAAAAAAAAAAGTGATTCACTGGTCAGCACGTGTGAATCCATGTGGGGTTTATGGAGCAACCAACACCTACTGTGCGGTCTCTTAAATAATTTGTAATTGTTTTTTTCGACTGCTAATTGCAAACGGGCAAAAATATGTTTTTGAGAAGTTAGCTGCAAGGCAAAGAATGAGAAAAAAAAAAATCTAATTTATCTTGTTTGTCAAACTGTGTTTTAGACTGGGGTCAAAATGAAACTAATGAAGTGGTGCTGACTGCAGGTCCCCAGAGCGGACAGTTTTCTTTAGTATGTGTTTTCAAAAATGAACCTGCTCTGTCAAAGTAAAATCGATTCAGATTCAGATAACTTTATAAATTTAAATTTACAGCCAACCCATCCATTAAGGGTTAAACTTAAAAAGTGCATTAGCACACAATTTATATCATGTAATGTTAAAAAATAATAAAATAAACTAAATAGTACTGCCTGTATACAGATGCTTCTCTCCCATAACATCCACACATTTACACATGACCCAATCATTACACACAAACACACACACACACACACACACACACACACACACACACACAAAGCAGCAGAGTGCAAGAACCAGTTTCGTTGTAGTTATGTGTTTTCATTTAACGGTCTTGTACACTGTTCATTTAACATTCTTTTAGCAGAGAGAATGAATGAGTTGGCATAGCGGTTAGTTTTCCGTATCGGCACATAGTACCGCCGACCTGACTGCATGATAACTAATCCATTACTGAGTACATGATCTGGTTGGCACAATATTCTGTCGGCTTTCTGGACAACTCGTGTTCTCCAGAGAGAACGGAGATCCCTTTAATGGACAATGGGAGGGAATAAAGGGTCTGGATGGTGATTAGGCATTAGTTAAGATCCACATCTGAGCTGGGAAATATATTCTATTGAGTTACTAATCACCGTGGTCACTGACATTAAAGGCCCTGAAATCCCTTTTTCCTAATCAGCTTCTTATTCTAAGTAATGCAGGAACACACTTTTCTGCCAAAGTTAGAAGTTCAAGTTGGGCCCTGTCCACTTTAAACCAGTGATTAAAGTGGACAGGGCCCAGCTGGAAAAAGATGATGTCATGTAAGTCCATGCACCAAGAGAAAATGACTTTTCAAACATATACAAAAATATTTAAAGCCACTGAAAACTTGGTATCAAATCTTAAGAATTTGTGTTTAACATTAATAATGTTGATGAGCCTGTCAGAAGAGCAGACAAAAACAAAACAAGAATTACAGCAAATCTCTCAAAGGAAATAACCATAATTGCTTCAGAAAATGAAAGTGTGTTCATGTGTGACCGCATCGCTCATTGTAAGAAGCTGAATAAGGAGAAAACAAAGTTCAGGGCCTTTAAGATTTGAGAAGAAGTTTTCAGTGGCTTTAAAAAAATACTGCACTAATGTCTGCAACATGCTTCAGTTAATTATCCAGATGCAGCTGCTTGAAAACTAGCTGTAACTTGGTGGCTACCTTATGGAATTGTGGCACCATTTAAATCTGTTCAGGCAGTAATGAGCAGATCATGTTTCTGTATTTGCTCGTTAACTTTCTCCTGCTGGTCTCCATCCCTTAATTGAATGTTTAGCATGGCTTTTTTTGTAAAGACTCTGCTTTTTCCGGTGCATCCAAAGACTAAATACAAATTAATTTTGTTTGATTCCCTCATGGTTACGTTTCTACTAAATAAATTTTGTTTGAGATCCCCTTATCTTTTTGTTCCGTGATTGCACAGTGGTATTTGCCTGCCTAATCCCTGCAAAGTCATTCGCAATACTTTTAGGCTAGCCAAAATAAGAGTATTTTCACGATCGTGAAATATTTGACAGTAAATCCCTGTGGCAGGTAACATTTAAAACAGCTGCCAGAGTATAGTAGCTTGTTTCAAGCCAGAAATTGAATAAAGGACTATGGCTAGGAGGTATTTACCCTGAAAGCAATATTGCTGTGTTCCAGGCACATGGCCTATGTAAGGGATGGGATGGGTGGTCTATATATCAAACAAGAGAGTAATGAATCTCCTCACCTGTAGAGGAAAATGAGACAATGCTTGTGTCAGTGATGAGCCACATGAAAATACAGCCAGACACAAAGCTATCAGATTGGCTTTTTGCAGGCCTGGTTGCATTAGGGACGTGTCAACATTATATCATAAGGGGAAATAATTCTGTAGAGATTAATGGGGCAATTTCCCAGCCTTCCACTCCTTCACTCACAGCTCTGCCATTTAGTGTTATTCTAAGCCAGTGTCAGGCACTGATTGTTATAAAGATGACTGGGCTTTGCAGTCTTAAGAAAACAAACTGATGCTCATTCTCTTGTGTCAGACAAGTTCTCTCAAGCCTGCAAAATGAATTAGATTGGTCTCAGATAGTAATCGACCCAGGTTGGTTCGTACCCTTGAGCTAGAGCAGGAGTCCATTTTCAGTCCTGGCCAGCATGAAATCAACTCTTTGTGCTGAATTAACAAGATTACACAAAGCCTTGTAATCAATCTGAACTGCTTAATCCTCCAGTCATCAGTTTGATCGAATCCTGCGCTAGCAGGCTCCGACCTTTAGCTTTTTACTACTGCAACGAAGTGGTACATCTTAGATAATGTTTGAGTGAAAACTAGGTAGAAAAACAGGTGAGTAATTACTAATTATACATCTGTGCCAATTAAAGCAGTCATTTTGCTAAACCAAAAGAAGAAAAATATGTAGAAATCTCTGGAGGAGTGGGAGGCTGGTAAAACATTGAGACAGAATTTTATTAACATATTGATCAACACAAAAAAAAAGAGAAAGATGTGAATAGCAACAAAAAAAGAAGGCAAGGGGACAGTGGAAAATGAGAACCAAGTGGATTAGCACTGCAGTATTTTTTTTTGGCATGCTACTTTTGGCCCGTCTTGATTAGCAGAGTTTACCACTCTTGACACCTGACATACCAAACAGCCTTTCAGTCATGTCCACACACCACTTGCATCTCATTTTGCAGCAGTCTTCTAGCAAGGTTACGAGGGGAAAAGATTAAATGTGAAAAGTCTGTCACTTGAAACATTTTTCTGTCTTACTCTTTCATATGTCCACACACACATATGTACTACTCAATCAGCTGTCTCATAACGTTTCCCCTGCGCTCTTTAAAGGAACACGGCAACTTATTGGGACTTTAGCTTATTCACCGTGACCCCCAGAGTTAGATAAGTCCATACATACCCTTCTCATCTCCGTGCGTGTTGTAACTCTGTCTGACGGCCTAGCACAGATCCTGGAGGTAACCGGTTCCAACTAGCCTACTGCTCTGAATAAGTGACAAAATAACACCAACATTTTCCTATTTACATGTTGTGATTTGTAGAGTCACAGCGTGTACAAATAACAAGGTCACATGAGACACAGCCGTCTTCTAACCATATACAAACTGGGAACTATATTCTCAGAAAGGCGAAGCACTGCTACTTCTGCTACTTTGGCGGAGTGATATGCTTGCAGCACCTGAGAAGCCCCGAGCAGAGAGTAGCAGTGCTTCGCCTTTCTGAGAATATAGTTCCCAGTTTATATACAGTTAGAAGATGGCTGTGTCTCATGTGACCTTGTTATTTGTACACACTGTGACTATACAAATCACAACATGTAAATAGGAAAATGTTGGTGTTATTTTGTCACTTATTCGGAGCAGTAGGCTAGTTGGAACCAGTTACCTCCAGGATTTGTGCTAGGCTAAGCTACCGGTGGGCCGAGTTACAACACGCACGGAGATGAGAAGGGTATGTATGGACTTGTCTAACTCTGGGGTTACGGTAAATAAGTTAAAGTCCCAATAAGTTGGCGTGTTCCTTTAACGCAACTATAATATTTTTTTTTATATTTACAAAGGATCAAATGATATGTGTAATGTGAAAATAATAGTGAACCATCAAAGAATCATCACATCAGTTCTGATATAACCCCCCCCCCCCTTTGTAGAAGTATATTAAAGTAAAGTGCTGTAACGTGAACAGTGCCATAGAACGATAAGACCAGCAGCTGCTGGTTGTATTTAGCCGCTAAGGCTCCGGGACGCCGGCTACCAGCGGCAGTTGTTAGGCACCCAACAGGTGACTGCGAGCCGGCTACAGGCGACACCAGATGACGGTCCTTTCAGGGGCCATGTAGTGGAGTTTAGGTGGAAAAAAATGACCATCATGCGATGACGAAGATGAAGTTTAGGCATCAAAACAACTCATTAAGTTTAGGAAAAAGGTCGGAATTCGATTATTACCTGCCCGAGGAATGAACGAGCTGTTCCTGGGGGAAAGTATTTTGTTTTTCGCCGCAAAGTGAACTCTGCTCCGGCTTGAAAGCAGTGTGGTTTATGTTTACACCACATTGTGCTATTTCATTTTGAGATTATTTTCCATTTCCATATTGAAGTGCATAAGTGTTTTGGCATTGCTCACCAAGTGGCTCTATTCATGGTATTGGAAGGGGGATTCAATTCTTGCATGTTTTGTTTTGTTGTACATGATCAAAAAAAAAACATCCCCCTCTCTGTTTTCTTCACAAATTGCACCCTGGATATAACTGATGCTATGGCAGTGTCTACGCTAACCTCTTTAGGAGCAGCCATTGTTGTTTTGAACGAACAGTCGCCTCTCCTCTCCCTGTTGTCAAACACCACGCCTGAAGTTTCTTGCAGGAGGCTGATTGGTTTGACCCAAACTCATTACTTGAAGCCTGGCAAGATGGATTTCCGTGTGATATCGTTAGAATCCAGCGGCCATATGCAAGGTAAGCAGTTCCCCTTAGCTCTATGAGCTTTTTTAGCATGTTTCAGCTGATTGTTTTGGTTTTGCAGGCACTTTACTGTTGAGCTACATACTCTCAAGGGCAATTTAGAGTTTTTTTAACACAAGTGTTTTCAGTGAAAAAAGCTCTTAAAACCTACTGTAGCTAACTGCCTAGCACCAAATGACAGACAGACAAAGTTAGCGACTAGCTGGTGAAGTGCCACTAAAGAGCCAAATATGTTTGTCAGGAATGGGTAGAAACCATAACAAAGCTCAAAGGATAGTGAATATTCATTAGGTGGCCAGAAACAAGACTGTAAACGTCTTTTGAATATTAAAACCACCAATATGTTTCCACAGAAATACTTTATACGCATTTCATAATATTCATGCTTTTAAGAACTCCTGAAAAGTTGATGCTGACAAAGCCAAGTTGAGCATTTAAGAACTCAGATCTCAGGCTTCAAGTTCCCTTTCAGCTTGCACCGCCCTCACATACTTACCTGAAATATAATGTCTTTTCTCCTTATGTATAATTTCAACCATGTCTCTTCTCACAAGCATCACACTCTGTTGGGCTTTCTCTGGGAAGATGTTGTTAAGGTCTACCTCCCCTACTGCTGGGGTTTGGTAAACAGTGTCGGCATCCTTTTTTTGATCTGTCACACAAAGCTCTCGGTGCAGGCAGTGTGAGCCATCATCGCTATTGTCATGATAATCTCTAAAAGACGTGTCACTTAGATTTCTGGAGGAAGGAGAGGCTTGGGTCGAATTGAAAGTTAAGCAAAAGGTTTAATAAAACAACACGGTGAAAACGACAGTCAAAACACAATCAAACACAAAACAATACACTGTAACCAGCGGACTGCAGAACCTTGTTCCCTTGACGGGTCCCAGGTCCGCAGTCCTGAATTCATCTCCGTTTCCGAATTATATGTCCCTCAGGTTAAGAACACACCTCTGAATTTCAAGTTTACTACAGGTCACAGACAAAGGTCATTTATCTTGGTAGAGCTGATTATATTCAAGTTTACAGAGTTTGCATTTCCTTTGATCTAACCTAGACTTGGCACCAAGAGGTTGGAGACTCAAAGAGACGTTTCTCTTCATATGTTAATAGTTGATTTTAACCTAATCTATCTGCAAGAAACAGGAAGAGAGGGGGAGAAAACTAACCAGCTGTTTTTACCTTAGTAGGCTAGTCATTCTAGATTCCATTCCTATTTTCATAACCTGACTGCAGCATACAATTTATTATTTAAAACATAATACATAAGCATAGTTTTAACTTTTTACAACCTAACAGTCCACCCCTCCACACCTTAAAAAGGTGTGAATATCACTATAAAAGTTACTGAACAAAAATGTAGACATTAGCAAAGTTGTAAGAACTAAATCATAATTTATAAAAGAAATTCATGTCCTTCTCTGACCTCATCATCTGACTCCTCATCAAGAAGGTTATTTCTCTTAACAAAATATGTTAGCTGGTTTTACACAGTGATCTGTGTCTAGGATTCTATTGAAGCAAAAACAGATACACTTAATTAAATCAGAAGCTGTTAAAAGTTGTTGACCAGGTAAAAACAATCTTAAAAATCAAAGAAAAATGGATAAAACCAAATTCTACATTCCACACTGCACTTCAAATACTGCACAAGTTATAACTGGTGGTCTCAAATCTGTAATGCAATCAGGTGGGCTGAAATCGATTCAATAGCAAATCTGGGGAAATGGTTTAAGCTATGTGAAAAGATCTTTTATCTGGCTCAAGGAAAAAATCCATTAGGTTTGATCTTAATCACAAAGGAGCTAAAAACTGATACACACACACACACTTCAATATATGCTGTCAGTTCAGATGGAGTGAGCACAAGGAAACAGTCTTCATCAATGTCCATTCTGTAGTGAAAGATGCAGACTTGTGAAAAGTCTGAAATCCAGATTTCGAAAAGTTCTTTGTTCAATATTGTCCAATCTGAAAATTTGGGACAAAATCTCAGATTGCTGCTGGTTCATTCTCATGCACCCAGCGCCAGGCGGTAATGTCATCAAAAACCCTAGCAGGCTATTGTGCTCCCATGACATCACATTTGCGCGTCAGCTCAGCTGCAGCTTCTGTAAAAAAATGTCCTTATCCTTTCTGACCGAAGAATTGGCTGAACATTCTGGCCCTTTAACGGTTGACTGGAAGGTCAGATCAGAGGGGAGCCCAGGGTCTCCTTGTGGATTTACTGCTGACCCAATTCTCCTCGCTCCCCTTGTTGGCGTTGGTAAACCATGTCTGACACCTGTGGATGTCATCACTGGCCTCTTCCTCCTTATCCCTCCTGTTTCTGAAACATGAAGGTGGACCGGCTCCAGCCTGTAGGAAAAGCCATCCTTAGCTTTCCCGGTGCTCCAGCAGGGACTCCAGTCTCCCTGCTCTGTCAGGAAACCACCGCAGGAATGATCTGGTCTGCATCGCTGGTTCTCTCCGTTGGCGTCTGAACCCGGGCTCCCCTTGACACTCTGCTGGACTGTTGTTGGAGTGTGAACATGGTTCCTTGTGATGCGTCTCCACTGCAGCGCTGGTGTCCAGCCGCACCTTGCATGAATCTGTCCACCTGGACCTGGACCCCTTGAACAGATAACGTCATCAGGCTGAATGACTTTATCAGCAGGAATCTGGAGGCTGCTTTCACCTGTGAATAAAATGGCTGTGACAAGCCGACACACTGCCTTGCAAAAAGTCATATTGGTGTTTTCATTTCAGGCAATGTCTAGGGGTGAAAACAATGAGAAAATGTGATAGAAGTTTGTCCTTGATTTTTCCATTAATTTCTCATGGAGGAGAAATGTTTCCGCTGTCATCAGTGTTTTCCAAAGTCCTTAAGACAATGGGCAAAAAGCTTTAGTCCATAACACAATAAATGATCCCAAAAAGTCATGAATCCATTGAAATTAGACATACATAATCATCCATTACAAAAACATATAAAAATAAAAACAACACAATTTTTCTCAAGGGGGGAAATGGGCTTGATCTTTTATTATTACTTCAAACATTTTGACAAACTTTGTCAGAAAATTGCTATTTTTATGTCATGTGTCATTCTTTGTGCCCCATTCAACACCCTGAGCAGAAGATTTGCATAGCACTCTGTGTGGCCAGCACAGAGAAGCCTTACAAATCCTCAGATCTCCCCCCATTTTTTATTTCTTTACAAACTAGGATAAAATAAATAAAAATAAAAATAACAAACACATTTGAAAAGAAACAGCAGTGGAAAAGGCTACTACCTTGACTCTATCAACCCTATGATTTCTAAGAGACATCATCAGAAACATGAAAAAGAATAAAAACTAACAAAACAAAAGAAAATAGTGGAAAAAGATTAGCTACAGTAAGATCAGAATGCATACAAATGCAATGCATTTATCTTCATGTGCCTGTTATTTATTATTTTAAGTGAAAAACAAACCAATTTTGAGTCAAGATGCACATAATGCCAAATATGCATTTTACTAAATTATCCATTGAAAACCCCCTAAGAATCTTAAATTCTTTTTGTTACAATTTTAGCTAATGTTAAATTGCTTAAAGTAGCTCAATTTCTCCATACTGCTGAATTTATCGCCACCCCCCATTGGACTGTCTTCACAGGTAGGGTGGGGAAGTTGCATCGGTGAGAGTGTAAATTCAAACAAAGGCCCCTTTTGTCTTTGTTTCGTGTGACTTAAAAGAATATGTGTGAAAAAATTCTAACAGCTGCTGTTTTGACTTGCAATGGGCTTCATCAATCACGCAGACACAATCCTACTTACTGCAAAAACCAAAAATAGAATAAAATTTAAAAAAAATAACAGATGAAAAATAAAATGCACTTATCTTCAAAAAATAAATGCACTTATCTCAACTACCTGAAACATTGAGCAACAAACATTAATTCACAAAAACTCTGAGCAGACATTTTGCTCCCATTTTCAACTGCTAGCTGCTCATTCATGCATTCACTGAGAAACTCCATTCAAACATTTCCACATCTTTCATACGTTCAGGGTCGGCCTTCAAAGACATATACCGATTAATCCATTTCCTCTTTTTCAGCCATTCTCACTGCTTGAGCTTGCACGCGTTTTCACAAAATTCAAACCAGTCATCCAATCAAGAATATACTGTACTGCATTCACACTGCAATCTCCTCAGAAGAACTACCTAATGGAGCCGCTGTTCGTTCTGCTACCCATCCAACACTGCTGAGCTGCGCGCTCTCAATTTAAACAAAACAATCTTATTTACAGTTTTTCACAAACCACCGCGCGAGTCGCTGCCGCGGACTCAAATTCAAACAATTCTATTTTCAAAAAAATATTTATAGTAGCCTTTATACAACCCTATATTTAATTGTTTCCTATCTTTAACCTCACAGAGAATTATTTCTCTATCGCCGGCTCTATCGGACTTTCTGACACTATGGCCACACTTCTTGTGACCGCACAAAGAAAATGATTTTTCCTGTCGCCGGCTCTATCGGACTTTTTAACACTATGGCCACACCTCTTGTGACCGCACAGAGACTAGGTACTCTGTCGCTGGCACATATTCGGTCTTTTTAACACTAAAATTTTACAGGATTCTAAACCTGGCTGCTTAAAAAAGTGGACTTCTAGTGCACTTAACCATGGACCCTCTTTGCAGGCTTTTAAGCTTTACACAACCACATACAAACACACACTATCACATACAATAGGCCTACTTTTGTATTTATCATTTGCTGTTTCAATTTGTTTCTCATTACTTAAAATCACTTTAGATTTTAACAGACTTACGGGGTGAAGCTGCTGAATTTTCACATCTAAAAAATCAGTTGTCTGGGCCCATGTGAAAATTCAGCAAGTCACCATGATCCAGTCTTTCAATACGCCTTTTTCCTTTTGTCCTCCAAAAATCATCGTCGGGGCTCACCAATTGTTATGATAATCTCTAAAAGACGTGTCACTTAGATTTCTGGAGGAAGGAGAGGCTTGGGTCGAATTGAAAGTTAAGCAAAAGGTTTAATAAAACAACACGGTGAAAACGACAGTCAAAACACAATCAAACATAAAACATAAAACACTGCCAGCAGCAGACTGCAGACATGCTTCCCCTTGTGGGGACACAGATTGCAGCCATGCGACATGACAAAACAATACACTGTAACCAGCGGACTGCAGAACCTTGTTCCCTTGACGGGTCCCAGGTCCGCAGTCCTGAATTCATCTCCGTTTCCGAATTATATGTCCCTCAGGTTAAGAACACACCTCTGAATTTCAAGTTTAAAATCTATCTGCAAGAAACAGGAAGAGAGGGGGAGAAAAATAACCAGCTGTTTTTACCTTAGTAGGCTAGTCATTCTAGATTCCATTCTTATTTTCATAACCTGACTGCAGCATACAATTTATTATTTAAAACATAATACATAAGCATAGTTTTAACTTTTTACAACCTAACACTATCCATCCAGAAGGTGAAAGAGGAGAGTAAGAATTTGTGTCCCCCCAGGGGGAGGCTGAATGAGACAGGGATCTTACAAACTCGCTCCTCTGCTGAAGAGGTTATCGCTTTGAAACAAGGCATTTAGCTTGCGCCTACGAGTCCTCTGTGGAGTCTACAGTGTGAGAGGAAGAGAAGAGGAAACATGAAAGGAGAGAAAGGGAGTAAAAAATAGTGTTTGCATTCCAGGAAATCCCTCACACGCCTTCTACCTTGTCAACAGACTGAATCCTGGGAAATCATTCACCCTCCAAGGACATGTCTGTTTCCTTTACCTCTCTATTTTTCATCTTTCCTGTCTTACTCATCTTTGACCGGCAGCCTTGCCCTCCACAGAGTGACTTGTTACTTATAGTAAACTGAAATACAGACACACACACACACACACACACACACACACACACACACACACACACACACACACACACACACACAAAAACATACAAACAAACCTCTTCTAAAAGAAAAGAGTTAGCCAGATTAGAAAAGAGAAAGTCGGAGTATTAAATATGAGGAATGGAAGAAAAATGAAGGAAGTGGGAGGTCAGATAAGCGAGAGAGAAAGAAGAGCAGTTAATAGAAGGTCTGAAGTTAGCACTGCAGGATTTGCATCACATGGGAGAGCTTCAGTAAAACAGAATAACAGAGCAGGAGAGAACAAGGACATTGGTGCAGTCCTGCAACCTCTATTAGCACTGCAGTGAAACAGCTCAAAGGTTGTTTTTTACTGATATATGAATTTAAAAAAAGGCAGTTGCGCTACATTTTTGGATTTACACTCATTGACAAATTAAGTGTATGACGTTAAGTAGTGTAGGCTCACAGTGTATTAGGCTGGTAGTAACTTAGAAACCATGCAAAAGCCTTGTCCCACATACAAAACTGGTATTTATTTTTTAAAGGAAGAATGTGAGGTAAGAATGTGCGCATACTGTAGCTGCAGCCGTGTGGAATGATTTTGGTGGAATTTTGAGGCGAGAGCAAGTATTTTGAAATCGTTCTCATTTTCTGGCTCATGATGGTATAGTTGGCTCATGAGCTGCTTTATGCTTCCAAGGGCTGTTTTCCTTGAGCTGTGTGGTCTGGCGTTAGAGCGCCAGATCCAGAAAAAACAATTTACAGGTTTTGACAACTCTTGGGTTCATGGGGTTCACAGGGACATTTTTAGAGGCAGCTGGTGGACACGTCTGGGATATTTTAGTCGACATTAAGCCGTGTCATTCTTGTTATATGGGGTGGGATTAGTATTTATTCTAAGTCGGAGGTACATTAGATTCCCATACATAGCAGGCCAACATCAAAATGCAATTTGCAGCAATGTCTGGTTTTCCAAATGTAATCGTAGCAATTGCCTGCACACATGTTACAATAAAGGCACCTTGGGAGGATGAATTTTTGTTTGTAGACAAAAAGCACTTTAATTCTGTCAACGTCCAAATAATTTGTGATGCGCAAATGGCGTTGACAAATGTAGCGGCTAAATGGCCAGGCTCAACCCATGAATCGTTTATACTGTCTAAAGCAGTGTAGGGAGAAAACTGCAAGCTGGTCTGGTATCCGATTAGTATCCGCTTCTTGGTAAAATTGAATTCCATGAATAATTTAAAAATACAGTATTAAGGTCTGGTAATCTGCAATTTGAAATGTTGGTTCTCTTCACTTTTATTTAGTAATAATTTACCATATGTTCTTGTTATTTTATCTATATATATCAAACTATTAATTGTACAACAAAGGCACCACAATATAGTGCATAGACGTGCTCACTCTATTGTGGAGTGGTGCATTGGCCTTCTTAGGAAGGTGGCTGTGCCTGGAGGCATCTGGGGGTAAATTGTTATACAAACCAGAAAAGGTGTGCAAAATGATCCGAGCCTGTTCTGTGTTGCATAAATGTGGCACCAAAGAATGGGGTTTCCTCCTGAGCACCTGAAGACTTGATGACCCTCAGGAACCATGGGGCCCCACAAGAACCAGCTCGAACAGCTAATACCTACATCTTGCTGTGATACATCCATTATAAGTAAGTAAAGCTTCTTGTGCGTAATTCAAAGCGTAAAAAAAATGGCACAAGACTCTGACAATAAAGTTTCGATTTGACTTTCTAAGTCAGCCAAGGTCCCTATCCTAGAACTCACAGAGTTGATGGCCTCTGTTACCTTTTTCCAATCGATAGTTTTTGTTCTGTTCATGACTCCACAACTGAGACCACCAAATAAAGCACATTGCAAAGTCTGCGTCATAGTAGACAAACACAACTGTGACCCTCTTGGAAAAACATTGCTCCTCCATTGCTACTAGTTGTGTCAACAAAATATCAACTTTGTTGAACTACTGTTGAACTAAGAGAGAGCCAACACCTGTTTGCCTACTTGTCCTATGTTAAGAAGTGTTAAGCAGACAACCTCCAGATTTGTTTTCTTTTTAGACCAACATCCAACAATGAAAACCTGAACTTCTTTGACGGCCTTCGGCTGGCTGCTCGTGGCCCTTACGCTACTACAAGCTGCTAATGTAGAATTAAGGTAAGCCCCAAACAACCCACCGCTGACCGCTTTCTTTCTTTTTGTCATTATTATTTTCTTTCACACACACACACTTCATGTTAGAGAGCGAACGTTAGCACTGCCAACATTTTGCTTGTTGCTGAGGTAATGAAGAGTATGCTAATTGCGTTACATGTAGGTAGCTTTAGAATATTGTTATTTGCAGCTGTAGTGGCCTTTTGTGATTGAAGGCTAGTTGTGTGCGCTGAAGCCTTTGTTGACTCAGGCAGTCAACAAAGGCTTGAGCGTGCACAACTAGGCATTGTATTTGTGTGATAGCGGCTTAAAATCGTGCTTATCTTGTGTTGATCTTTTTTTGTGCTTTTGTGTTGCCTCTGGGTCGTGCCGTGACTTTAGAGTAGCCTATGCTATCTTAGTTGGGTAAGTTGGCGCTTGTGGTTGCTCAAATTTTAGCTAATGTTTGCATGGGTGGCTTTTTTTAACGTGAATGAATTTTGTCAAACTGATTTTGGATGCTTATGTAATGCAATGTACAGAAGACAGACCAGTTGCAAAAAGAAGGAAGGACATTTGTTATATGGCGTTATTATTAACAATATGAGTTTACTGAACCTAATAACAGGTTCTCTGCAACCACTGACCAAGATTCAAAGTCTCTATGATAGTGTTGTTAAAATCCCTGGAAACTCTTACATACTCATACTCGACTTTAAGAATCTTTTTGACTTTTAGAAAATGTTGCCAGCAGCCTAAGGTTCTTCTCAAAAGTTGGCAGAATGAGGCCGATCACTGCACAACTAAGCAGGAAAATGACACTTGATTTACTGAAACTGATGCAATGACTTGATTTGCATTGGAGACACGTGAACTTACTCCCACATCTGGTGGAGAGTCTGATTGATTGTAATGCTTAATAATAGATCAATATAGTATGTTTGTTATTCTGTAGAAGCAGTTCTGCGGCGCCTGTGTGAATACTACTGTGTAAGAATGATAGAATTAAAAGACACCTTACTCTGAGATGGGAGCAACATGAGTTTATGACATCACAAAAATATCTCTGCGCTGGAGAAAAGTGTATCTGTAAGCATCAAATGTTTCTATAACAGCTGCTTTATTACACTGAGGATGAAAAAAAATGTGGTAATGGGTTGTATTTCACATTTTGGCATTGACACCCCATCCTCTTTTACAGGCACAGCATTCACATCCTCCAAACTGTTACTGACTGCCATATGTTTCCCAAACTGTTCAGTTGTTAAGGAGAATTAAAGAGAGCGCTGGAGAGGAGGTGGAGAGCTGGTTTGAGACCTAGGAAAGAGCAGTGTAGGTGGAAGTGTAAAAGTGGGGATCTAGAAGGATTGGAAGAAGGATTGGAAGATGGAGCAAGAACCAAAGCAGGAGATGGATGGAGAGAGGACTTGAGTCAAGCAGATCTACCAAATCAATTTGAGCAGCAGAGGAGATGTTTTTTATATTTTTCTCTTTCCTGCTGTAAAAATTAGTGTGCTGTCTTTTTGTTTGAACTCATGGATGAGGAGAGCGGAAAGAATAGAGCGAGGAAGAGAAGTTGAATGGCTGGGCAATACTTCAGACTAAGTGGAAAAAAGGTTTCATCAGCTATGTGTGTGTGTGTGTATGTGTGTGTGTGTGTGTGTGTGTGGGGGGAAACATGCAGCTACCATGCGTACAATACACCCACGTGTGCAGAATATGAACTCTGTCTCTGTGTTTTTGTGTGTGTTTTTCTCATGCATGTGTGTGGGGCATTTAGGATCTTTTCTTCTGCAATCAGACGTTCATTGATGTTGATCTTTCTGGCGGAATGAGGCAAATCCCGTGCTTTGCCAGCAACTGTTATCTTCTCTGCTCCCATGTTCTATGACAACACCAACCTCCCCCAGTGTGAGGATGGTTACAATTTGTTTAGTGAGAGTGGTGCGGCTGTGTCTTTTGAATGCGTTTGCTCTTTGTGAAATATTAAATCTGTAAGGTCTGCATGTGTCTAGGGTCTCTGCGGATACAGTATGCATCTGATCCTCGTTATGCTCTTTTGTGTAGTGTGTGGTGAGGGTTTCTCTTGGATAAGAGATTTTGAAGAGGGTAATGTTCAAGAAAAATAAGACAATTAGACAATCTAGAGTTCTATGATAACTACTGTAGGAAACTCATCTGCTGAGGAAGACCATTGCTGCATTCAAAATAGCATACTGTGCACTACATACCCAATATGTTTACTATCGCTCTATCGTTGTGTATGTCGTTATTGACGTTACAGAGCTGCCTTGGTCGCTGTCCACCGTTGTCTGTTTTTTTATTTTTCTTTAATTTTATTGTGAGATAATTATGCCATTGTAGTGTCCAGTGTTTGTATACTGTAACATTTCACCGGTAATAGTGTGTAATTGCTTTCGTTGGCTTCGGACATACTAACAAATCTCACATTGTGTTTTAGCCTACTAAATAGCATGTTAGTATAGAATTTCGGCAAAACCCATATGATACGTATGCTCCAGTACAACAACAAAATGGATTTTGTGGTGGGGTTATTTTAGCCTACTAAATGGCATGTTAGTATAGAATTTTGGCAAAACCCATATGATACGTATGCTCCAGTACAATTGGATTTTGTGGTGGGGTTATTTTGTCAACTGCTGTTTCCATGGACAAAAATGAACTCTCAATCTCAAGACTTTGACCCATTCACACTCACTGCCGCACTGTTACATCAGCCCTTAAATCCAAGTGTAGATCCCATTTGCAAAGATGCCAAATATGTCAGCCTGAATTTGTGGGAAAATGTGTATAAATTATGCTCAAGACATTGAGAATATTTCCAGTTGATATAATGAAAAACATGGGGCCGTGATGAGTTGAAACAAGTTGGTACAGAATATGTGATGCTGTCAAGTAGAGTGGAACCGTAAAGCTGTTTATAAGAGAAAATATAAAAGAAGAACTGGATTTTAATTTTTTTTCACTTTTACCTTAGCCCCTCAAATCCTGGGTATTTCTCTACATTAAATACATTAAATACCCATGGCTAAATAAGCAACAATCAAAACTAAGTGTAGAAAAATATCTTTAGGTATTATTTTGATGAGTGACTTTGTGCCATTAATTCTATGCCCATGTAAAACCCCATCATTCCTAAAAAGCTGATTAAGAAAATAGGCATTTTTTCTAAGATTAATATCAATGAAGGAATGAAGAATGTGTGTTTATAATGTACAGCATATTGGATGTAGCCTTTTGAGTGTTTACTAGAGGACCTTCTGATTTGCTCTGAGCAAAGCTTTTCCAAACAATCCAACATAATGATCGAAACTAACCAATGACAGCAGCAACAACAGGACCAACAGGTGTTTGTGTTTCAGAGGGATTTAAGCCAGAGGAGAATGAGGCAATCAGTTACCATGGCGATGGTAAAGGAGGAGTATGGGGGACTGTTGCAGAACACTTTAGTTCGGAGAGTGTCACTTACAGGCTTTGATGATGATAAGGGTTGCTGCCGGGGTAAACAACATCAGATCTTCAAAATACTGGGAGAATTGGGCACTCCAGAGGATCAGCTTTTTCTCTCCTCCTCCTTACTTGCCCCCCAAAAACATCTGCCTATCTGTTTTTATCTACACATACACACACACACGCACACGCACGCACACACACACACACACACACACACACACACACACACACACACACACACACACACACACACACACACACACACACACACACACACACAAACACTCACACCTGCTACTCTCTCCCAGCAGGTGTAATGCTTGCCTCGTAATGAATGGCAAAGATCGGCGTAACCATGGCAACACTCTGACACAGACTTCCACCCATGTGCAGGGTGGGCATTTGGTCAAAAAACATATAGGCCTGTATATTTACTGTTGGTGTGTGTGTGTGTGTGTGTGGCCTGTTTGCGGCCTATTTGCAAAGGAAAAAGATGGAGAAGTGTTTATCAGGCGCTCTTTTTGGAGGGTGTAACGTCCTCCGGGTTCGTTAATGCATCACACGGTGAACGGATGTCACACCGCCACTGGATAGATGTCATCAAGCATGCTCCAGTGAACAATTCTCTCACTTTCACAGGGTAAGAGAAGGAGGACGGGGAGGGGGAAGGAGTGATGGACTGATGGACTGATGGACTGAAAACCAGAGAGGCAACAATCGCAATGGCAGGCATTGAATCTTTTGAAGGCCATTGAAATGGCAGATAAAGAAAGAGGGGAGGCTAAAGAGGGCAATGAAAAGAGAAGAGGCAAAAAAAAAAAAAGAAAAACTGATGAGATAACACTCTCGGTAAAAGCAGAGTGGGAGGATGATCCAGAGCAAGACGAGGAGAAGTGATGAATTAAGGCTTGAGAACTGCAATGGAGATGCGGGCAAAGTGAGAAGGTGTGTGTGTGTGTGTGTGTGTGTGGCAGTGGAGGATGTTGAAGCTGAAATCTTAACTAACAGAAGCGCTGGCACCACACTGAGAAGAAGAACTAAAACCAGACATAGGGCTTTAGGCTAATTAAGAAAAGAAAGAAGCTATAAGTGTGTGTGTCTTTGCGGCTGTGTGCATGCCAATGTGAATATAGGCGTGCATGTGTTTGGGTGTTAAAAGAAGGAAAAACAAGGTGTTGTTTGTGTGAGTTGTCTTTGTCATACTGTAACAACAGGGTGCCTCGTTAGACAACTTACCTTACTCTCCCTCCTCTCTTCCATTTTTAACTTCATATCTTATAACTCACATTGACGTGAATTGTCAAACTGCTGTCTTTATCTTTGTGTGTGTTTGTGTGTGTCTTTGTATCTGCGGGTGTTTTTACCGGCTTAATTACCAAAAGATATCCATCTGGCATGGAAATGAGCTTTAGAGATCGGGCAGCAACACTATATTGTCTCCTTGTTAGTTGGGTCATAGTGTTGATTACTATTCAACGTGACTGAACTGCAGTTAGGCTGCAATAATATGATATGACACTTTGTAAACCATGATCCATGTTATTATAGTGTACTTGACAGAAAGTTCAGATTTTCCTCCCTGTTTTTAATAGGATTGGCCATCATTCCTATTGTTTATGATAATATTTACTTATGAGCTAATAACGTTGTGTTCTCTTCCTAATGAGCAGGTTAAAGATGGAGGTTTGTTCATGTTATTTACTTGAGTGATCATCTGACTGCAGGTGCCCTTTTGGGCGCCCTTCAAGCAATGTTGCCACATGCGCAAATTTCAGTTGGTGAGTAAAATAACTGATAGAAATGATGTGGAAAACTAAGAAAATAGGAGCCAGGTCAGGGGAAAAAAATGAATTTTGTTTTATCATATCATATTACTGATCTATGGAGGACCTCCAGGATCTTGAAAATTGAAATAGAGCATTTCTTTATTTAATATTTATTGTACTTTAAAACAGGAATTATTAAATTGGTTTTCAAATTCATCATTTAATCCATTATTTAATAGAGGAACTATAAAAGGAGTTTCAAAGTTAAACTTAACAGTAAATAAATACATCATTTAAAAATACATTAATGAATTACTAAATAAAAGAGCACATTTATGGTTCCTGGATAGCTCAGTTGGTGGAGCGGGCGTCCTTATATAGAGATTTACTCCTCGACGCAGCGGGCCAGGATGTTGCATGTCATTCCCCCCCTCTCTCTCCTTTCATGTCTTCAACTGTCCTGTCGAATAAAGGCCTAAAAATGCCCTATTTCATAAAATGAAATAAAATGATTTCGAAAATGCAATTTTTAAAAACAGGAATTAATAATTGAATTCACTAATTGAATTAAGAATACATCTTTTTAAAAGGCATTTAAAAGGGCAATTCCTTTCCCCATTTCCTTGCTGCTTTTCCTGATCGTCTGGTAAATAGAAACTGTAAAAGAGTAAAAGAGCATCCTTACACTTTATTGATCTTCAAATGTTGTCTTTAAAGTTATAATCCTAACTTTAAAGATTGCCGTCCTGGTTGATTTAGGTGTGGTTTAATACTACAGCAAACACTCCTTGAGAGAAACACAACAGGAGATCAGCCGGAGTGTCAGTTTACAGCTTCACCAAACACTCTCTCATGTTGTTTTAATAAAGAAGTCAGTCAATAATAATTGCAACTGCAATCTGATTTTATGTTGTCAAATAAAGGCAAAATGCAAAAGAAAAATCATATATCTCCAACAAATGCCAAGATTGACTAACTTTTAGACCCAGTTTAAAAAATGCTTGATTCTACATTTCCCACAGTGCAACTCTTTATAACTTTATAACTCAATATCATTTAATTGGACTCTCTGTTTGGTAAACCCCCATGTCTTTCATACCCACAGTTTCTGTTAAAACAACCCTGTCTCCTAAAAATTGCGTTCCCATACAACTAAACTGCATTTTCAATTATGTTTCAAAGGGAAACGTATTTTCTCCCAGTTTAAGTTCGTTCTTGACATATAAGGTTGGATGGATGGGTTAAACAAACAAGGGACTTTCACCTAGAAGACTGCTGTTCATGTCCCGTGAAAAACAAAAGTCAACATTGACTTATTTAAGTTAACTTACGCAATGTGTTTAAACAAACGTAAGGCAGGAGAAAATATGTTTCCCTCGAAACGTAATTGAGAATGCACTTTAGTTGTATAGCAACGTCATTTTTAGGATACAGGTTTGGTAAAAAGGCTCTCCATGCCTGAGCCTAGATACCTGATGACATCACCAGGGGTATTTCCTTTCCTTTACAACGGTTTCAAACGGAGTTTTATGTGTACAGTTGGAGGGGTTGCCCTTTAGGAGCTCAGCATTCATCAGCAGTCAGTGTAGGTTTAACTGTCAGCACTGTAGCTCTTTGACTTCCGCTTCCAGCTTGTTGCCTCTGCGGCCACTGGAGAGTTGCTGTTGAGTCAGTTTTGCCAGTGTCCTCTCACCACTCTACATCTCTTCTTGAACACCTGTCCTCATTCTGTCAGCATTTTTGTGTCTGAGTCAGCGTCTGTCAGAGTCTGGGTCATCATGACCGCTTGGTTCTTACATCACTGACATCAGTGTTTGTGCTTCATCTGTCCTCCTCCCTGGCTGACTGAGCATGTCTATCTATGTCTTGTTGATTCCAGAAGTCTGAGCATGACTCCAGGCAGTTTGGGTGCCACAGATGTCACAGTCACTGCCGTGGTCATTTTCAGTGACACTGATCTCCTCCCACCATCCTAATGTCTCACAGAAGTCCTTGACTTCTTAATATTCTTCCTCTCTTGGAGCACTTACAAGCATAAACAAGTGGATTTAATAAAATTTTCTTGGAACCAAAAAGGTTTATGTGGGTTTTTGTCAAACTTCCACAAGATGTTCTCACCAGGACTTAATTTTCATAAACTAATCATAAATATCTTTTAATAATGGTGAACTTTGTCAAGGTGAGACTCATAATGTAATATTATAAGTGATAAGTTGTGTAAACAATATAATTTCACCAGTTTTCACCAAGAAAAAAATGGTTGTAAAATTGGTTTCAAGCTATAGTGCGTAGTTTCTGCCGCCCCCATGAGGAATTCTAAGTAATGACAACAAAACTGTCGGGTCGTCCACATGATACAAGCCTTCCATGACCCCCCCCCCCCACCCCCGGGCTGATTAGACGTAAGTCCATGTACAAATATAAAATATTAAAAGTGGTAATCAGGCAAATATAAGGAGTTGAGCACATTACTTACAATTGGGTGCCATTCAACCATTGCAGAAGAGGAAGGCACAAGAAGATGACATAATTAATAGAGTGCCAGTCATACCAAAAACTGGAAAACCATGTGGAATATGGAAATATAACTTGGAATGTTTCAGTCTACTCTTCGCTCCACAGATCTGATGTTTTCGTCTGCTACCATGTTTCCCCTCTTCACTGCAGCAGAAGCTTGGGCGATGCATGCTTCATGTACGTGATTTATACGCCTGTTTCCGTTTCTTTTTAGACCTGTACCTTTCAACAAAGTGGTGTGATCATAATACCCTCATAAAAAACAGCCATATTTCTCTGGTCACAATTCACAACCCATAAACTTCATCTGCAAAAAGGTACAACAGAGGATTTACTTTCTGACTCAGGTCATTTGGAGCCACAAAAGGAAATCCTCAATCTATTCTTCTTCTCCACCATTAAAAGTGTCCTGCAGTATGGAGGCTGGTTCCATGGCCTCTCAGTCCAACAGAAAACCAGGATATTACAACTCCTGTGGATCTGCTCCAGGGTGGTGGGTCACTTTATGGAAAAAACCTTCCTCAAAAGCTGCACAAAGCGTACCCTCAGACTGGCTGAAATAATTGCCCTGGACCCTTCTCATGTTCTACATAAAGAGGTCCAACTTCTGCCCTCTGGAAGGCGCTTTAGGGTTCCAGGTTGCAGGAAGAACCAGTACAAGCACTCTTTTCTTCCCATAGTTTGTTCCTCGCTCTATAACACTGCTCAAGCAAACAAAGAGGAGTGCAAGGAGGTGACGAACCCAAGTCAGTTTGTATGGCTGTAACTAGCCTCTAATAAACCTGTCCACAGCACATGCATACATAAAATTAATGTTTTTATGGATTTGAATCTTGATATTCTTCTGAACGCTCCTGGAATGATGTCTGTTGCTGCAAGAGAATACAAAAAGCTAAGTGCAGCATTTTGGTAAAAATGTAGAAAAGCAACAATTTGCTTAATCATCATCCCCATGATTCACATTCTCTCTTTTTATGTACTGTGAATAACTTTGTCTGCATATTTGTCTCAGAAACTTTATATTTACAAATAATGTATATTGTCAATTAACTTTAAACCTACTGTATATTGTGTTTTTATAGATTCATGTGTGTATTTTCAGCCACCAGTGGTGCTTCTGACTAACCGTCTCTGTTTGTTTACACACTGCCCGTCCCTCCATCCCTTACAGCTCATGACATGGTAGCACACTGAATAATAACACAGCCCCCTTCAAATCAATGCATGTTCACATTTGCAGCTTAATCTTCACCAGCCATCAATCAATGGGCTCAAACTGAATTTGGCCCGCCTTATTGGTGCAGGGCCGTGGCTTCGGTTCCCCAGGGAGCTGCAGCCAATCAAAGGGTGTTACCCTCAAATGATTCAAACATGAGGGGATCAAAACTAAATTATTCCAACTGTTCTCACAAATCCAATCCAATAGTGGTGGAAAACGAGAACAAGACTATTGAAAGAGATGGACTGTGACTTGTTTTGGGTTCTTGGGCAAATAGGGAGTCGATTAAGTTTGAAAACGCTAATTGAGTTCAGCCAGATTAATTCAGCTCTCAAGTGACTAATTAAGTTGATATCTGTGGCGGTTTGTGTACTTGTTAATTCATCCCCTCAACAAAACACAGATTCTTCTTGTGGTGAGGCTCTTTCCAATAATCCAATAGTCAATAAAAAGCTCAGTAATGAATGACACACTTACCTGCAGAGCCTTGTGTTAGAGTGAAAGTCTGCCCTCTCTTCTGTCTCTGTTTGCGAAGCACTAAAAGGCGCTGCATGAAGATTATTTGTCTGATTACAACCTGATTGAATCTACGCCTCACTCTTCATACACAATCAGCACTGCAATAGACACAATAATGTCAAAGATTTCTATCAATTTACTCATCCAATTTCATTGCCATAGAAACTAAATACAAAAACAATCCAGATTGCCTCATATGTTGTGCACCAATTCCCCTGATTAGGGAAAATAAGAAGCCAAAATGCAAGTAAACGGCATGTTTATTGTCAATTTATGGACCAAAGATGTTTTTTTACGAGCACCAAAGGCAGATTCGGTACACACAGAGTATTGTAATACCTTCTTTTTTGGGGGACAGACACCACTTGAGTCCTTCAGCATGTTTGAAAACCAAGACCCTTTATTCTTTGAAACCAGTAGACTGAATTGTTTGGACTCTCCATCAAGCAAGCCGCAGCGGCATGCTTTTTGCCTTGGCGACACTAACCCGTTATTAGTTTGTCATTGGAGGTTTGTCTTCTGGAGAAAAAGGAGATGTATCAAAGCAAAAACAACAGGCCTATGATATTTTCAGTGTGGGAAAATGTTTTCATGCAGTGATATGTGTGAATATACGTGTGATTTGGAAGTATTCATCTAAACGTGTTTGTGTGGCCATGTGTGTACATTTTGTGGACTTTTAGTAAATGTATTCTCAAGTCTTGGCTGGCTGAAAGGACGATGACTGTAATCAAGCGGGTGCCTTTCCATCACACCAAGCTCAAATGCTACGATGACATTTCCAAAGGTGCATGCTAGATGGAATATTAAACGCCGTGTCACACCAACTCTTTTAATAGCTTGTCTTTGTGCCTTAAAAGCCGCTTGACATTTCCTATCAGGGACTCCGGCTGTTTGGCATGGCTTTTCGGACGTTTTGCTAAAGTTGAATCTGTTGCTTTGGATTTGTGTGTCATGCCTAATGTGTAATAGTTTCTCTCAGTTCTCCGCAGTTCGGGTAAAAAAATTTGCTAGACAGGTGCACATTATTCTTTTGCTCTAAAGGTGAGAGAGATAGAATGAGTTAGAATAATTGTGTGTGTGTGTGTGTGTGTGCGTGTGCGTGCGTGCATGCGTGTGTTCAGTACATGTAGGTAGGTCAGCATCTCTCCATTACTCTATCAGCTTGTTGACTGAAATGGAGCAGGACAGCCCCTCAAAATACTGTTGGCACACACACAAGCTGAAACCTGCTGACCTGGTAAGATCAGGGGTAAGAGCATACCTGCATGCAGAAACAAAAAAGGAAAACCCATGGGGTTTTGCGGGTAGGGAGTAACCATCACGTATTGTCACACCATGCTGCCTCATTGCTACTCTTTTTCTTTGCTTCCTTTCTTTTACCATGTGTTTGTAGTAGCTGTTATCTTCCGTCCTCCCTCCATCTTTCTTTCTCATCCTGAAGCTCTTTTGCTTGCTGGAGCTCATCAGGGCACCAGAGACATGCCTGGAATCGATTGTTTGATTAATACAGGAGACAAACACAATTAAAAATTGATTTGTAGCTCATTATTGACCAATGTGAATAATTAACCAAGGTCTCACAGCAATGCATGCAATTGTGTGTTTTGTGCACATGGTTTTGTGTGTGTGTATGTACTGCATAATCAGATATTATTGAGACCATATGCTGCTTGGACCATGCTAGCAAGCGACCTCCAGTTTTTATAAAGCAGCCCCCACACCACGGCAATCATTGGCTACTGTAAATCTTTAGTGTTAGATTAATTCTGGACGTATACTGTATATACACTAGCAGTGTCTTAAATTAGGTGCTCAAAATGTTGATTGTTCGCTTTTAAAGCTGATGTAGCTCCAGGACGGGAGCTCAGTTTTATCTTAGTGTTATGTCAAGTGTTAATTTCAAACTGTGCTCCTTAGGAGTTCATTTAACACTGAAGGTTTTACAATTTGGGAATTTTGAGATGATGAGGGGATTCTGAAGATAATGTGTGCGTGTGTGGATGGGGATGTTTATAGGATGAGTCGTTTTATCCATTAAGTCATTACAGACGATACTTTATCTCTCAGACCATAAGCGCTCTCATTTAGAGACAACATGGAAGGATGAATTTTGACACTTACAACTTCAAGTGTAAAAATAAATCACGCTGACGGCCAAATTGGGATCATTCTGATTTCACCAAAGTGAGCACTTTGCTGGTGCTATTGTCATTAAAATACATATTTCTAAACCTGGAAAAGCACTTAATCCTGCACTTAAAGACAGACAGGCAGCTGGACACACTTTTAGGAATCTGGGACAAGCTGAAAAGTCGTCAGCAAGATTTGTAATTTGATAAACTGTAACTGAGTTGTAGTTTTGTTGTGACAGTGTATGTATGCACATGACTGTGAACATATGTACTGTATACATATGTATACATTCAGTAATCATTAACCAACAAAACAAATACAAGAGCCACTCATGCATGCATTTTCTGGTCTGAAATCTAAAAGCTTACATTTGTAAGCATGGATAATTTAGGAGAATTGAACTTGGTAGTTAAATAAAGATTGTGGTCCTGGTTTGAGGCCTTGCACCAAAGCTCCCAGATATTGCAAGCCAAGTGTACCAAATCATCACAGGAACACATATCACACGGAAATCTATCTTGTCAGGCTTCAAGTAGTCTCGCTTTGCAAGACCATCCACACGCTGCAGAGTGGAGGAGAGTCTGGCTACTCCACACAGCATTCCGTGATGAGAGAAAAAAGTGCTCTGGTTTATTGGCATTTCTTTAAACCAATCACAATCGTCATGGGCGGCGCTAAGCTCCGCACGGAGCCGCTGCAAAATAGTTGTGCGAGAGAAAACTCAGATTGGACAGATAGTCTAGCTAGCTGTCTGGATTTAACCTGCAGAGATCTGAGGAGCAGTTAACCATAGTCCTCATAAATCCACCGGAGTTTAAAATTCCAACACAAAGAAAGCGGAAGGAAACGGACGAAAGTACATGCATCTGGCAGAATTTCCTGCGGCACCGGAGCAATCCCGGAAGTGCAACGTCAAGGATATAGACTAGGCTTCAAGTAATGCGTTTTGTGTTCGAACAACAACGGACCAAACCAATCAGCATCCGGTGGTAAATGACGAGGTTTAGATGTGTCTGTGACGTCCGTGACTGTTTGTTCAAAACAACAATAGCAGACGTGATAGACAGATGGTTCATCCAATCACCTGCTAGGTATTTTGTTTAAAGTGCTTGCCCTTTTCCAAACAGTTTCCAATGACGGCTTATCAGATTTTGCGTCAGGTTAGTCTTGGTTGGCTAAAAGAAAATGAATGTATAAACAAATGTATTAATAAAATTCAAGTCTGTTCATAATATGAAGAAAGTTCTCTCATGTTCCCTTGCACGCTTCTCTAGGTGTGCTTTAAACAAACCAGGACTTCATCCATCTATCTCACCTCACTGTCGCTTCTGACATTTTCCCCATCTAAGCACCCACCTCCTCACAATTACCCATCATTGTGTTGTCATGTCATTGCCTCCACCATCCTATTATGTACAAATGGAGGAGAGGGTTTGACAGTTTGTCAGGCCAGATAAGATAAGATGGCCATTTAGCAGGCGTTTGCTCCCCTATCGTCTGTATAGATTTAATTATACTGTTAGCTTTCCTCCCAAGAAAGACTTTGAAGTCACTATGTCAGGAGAGCAGAGAGACTAAATGTGATCTGCTTTACCGGCAAGTGTACAGTGTTGGACATTCAGGGAGATTTAGGAAGGATTTTCATGCACTATAGCCTTGCCATTTTAATCTTGAAACCACATGTACACTCATTTTCTATAAATATATATTATTATATTTAGTATTGTGCAGAATGGAAAGTGCTCCCTCATATTTAGACCTTGATTTAATATGAATCAACCAAATTACTAGAGCAGTTCTGTCTGTGCTGGTTGAAGAGGGAAACCACAGCTGCAGACTCTGAACGCAGCATTCCCATCAGGACAGTTCAGTCTGTAAAACATGCAGTCATAGCCCGAGGCAAAAGAGGAGTGACCCTTGTAAAATGTGATGATACAATGTAGGCAGCAGGGTAGGGGTGTTGCGTAATGAGCAGGGAGACTATCCTTCAAACCAAGGACTTGAGTTCTGGTAGACATCCGGACCCACTAAAGAGTCCTTGAGCAAATCACTGAATCTCGACTGAACAGATAATTTCCTTGAGGAGATTAAAATTCATTATTATGGCTGGAGCATCATTTTTAATCAAGAGGAAACATGACGAGGATGATTACACTTACAAGGAGATTTTGATTTTCTGGGGATAAACACACTTATAATATTCCTGCCTGAAACTACCATGATAACTGTGAGGGGTGTGATTAAAGTAAGTCAATTCTCAAATTGAGTTGTCTTCTCCTTTTAACAGCTGAGATGAACTTTGTGTACTTTGGCTTTTTTATCAGTTTCCTGTTGTTGCCCTTTCCCTCCTTCCCTCTCTTTTCTTGTATCTATCATTTCATTAGACCCGATCTATTGTTTCATTTGCTCTTTCTGGCCCGCTCCTTTTTCTTTCCCTATCAGTTGTTTGCCAGACGGTGAGTCTGTGAAAGCTGTCTGATTAATAGCGGCGTAGAGAGCCATGCTGGACAGGAGGCTTCCCCTGGGTATTCAGTAAATGTGTGTATGTTTGTGAAAGGGAGGCAGATAGTCAAAGAGAGAGAGATGGTCAATGTGTGTCGGTATATGCAAGTAAAGAGCTAAAGTTACTTCAACTTTCATTTATGACTAAAAACAACTATGTGTTTGTTTCTCAATTAGTTCTTTTCATCTGTTTGTCTTTAAGCCAGTCACAATGTGTTGCCTATTGTCTTCCAAGCTGTCTTATTCCCCATTTTGTGTTGCCGTGTGTTTACAGTACATGTATTGGGTGATGTCATTTAAAAAAAAAAAAAAAAAAGAAGTTTGACCGAATTAGAGCTAACATGTAATTAATTAGAATGCAACCCACACAAATCTTACAGTGAATTGTAGACCTTGTTCTGTTCATCTGCTGTGAGATCTCACTGAGTGACAAGCTAACGTTACGTCAAGGCCATCTATGGTGTCAAATTCAAAATGTTTTCTCATAAAGTCTCACTGTATTTGGTGTCGTGATTCAACACAGGTACGGTAGCTGTTTTTCTCCATTATCCGAAAAGATGCCTTGTTGCAACAGGCTCTGGCCAGTTAGACAGACTGTGTTTTTTTTATTTTTAAGATAATTTTTTTCCCTTTATTATGAAGTGACAGCAGATAGACTTGAAGGGGGTGAGAGATGGGGGATGACACACAGCAAAGGGCAGCAGGTCGGATTTGAACCTGTGCCGCTGCAGGACTCAGTCCACATGGGGCGAACGCTCTTACTGGGTGAGCTAGAGGCCGCCCCAGACTATGCTTTTTAAGAAGAATGCCCTTGGGAGTACTACAAGGCACAGCCTGCTGCAGTTATACTGGGAAGTTTGAAATTGAACAGATCATTACAAATTGAATATTTCAGTTTAAAAAGTGACAGCCCTAACATGCAACTTCCCAGAACTTAAACACTTTTTTCAGAGTAAACTTGACAGAAACATTAGGAGGAGAGAGAAGGAGAGACAGGGAGAAGCTAAGACAATCAGACAGATAATGCTCGTGTTCACACAAGAGGCTCTGCATTAATAACCTAGATGTATCGGTTTCTTCTTACACCTCCATTTATTTATGTCTTATTGTTTGTCTTGTGAACGTCTGTTTGTACAAGTGCATGTAAATGTATGTACACAAAGACAAATGCAAAAGCTACAACACAAACACAAAAGCTACAACACAAACACATGTTTTTTGATAGTATGATTTTTGATAGCATGATGCCGGCATTCCGGAAACAAAATAGGCATGACGTGTAACATAACAGGGTCTAGCGTGTGTGCGCATGTGTAGTAACCACCATGCCGGCTGTCCCTTTTACACAGACGTCGATTTGGCGGAACAACTGTGTCTCCCAATTCTGTGTTCCTATACCTTTTACCAGAACACGCCTTACAGAATGGCAAGGTAGAGTAACAGTGATATATTCCCACCTTGAACAGGTTATGTAAAAGGGGATTTAGAGGAATGAGAGGATGAGAGAAATTTAAATGGACAATTTTCTAAAATGTGTGGTATTACATGGCTTTTAGTAACATTTGTTAGGCTTTATAAGATCTCCAGTAAGGGTTTGCAGTTCATCCTGTAAGAGCACAGGCAGACGCACACACAGACACACTATAGGAAAGTCTGGCCATGGTTAGGAGTTAATCAACCTGTTAATTGCCCCTCTGTGACAGGTTGATGTTTTTGTTTTTATCTCTTTCTCTCTCCTTCCTTCATCCCCTCTTCCTCTAAGATCCTGCTGTGGTAAAAATCGGACCCAATCAGTCATTCGCAGAAGCAATTAACTGCAATTGGCCGAGGCTGGATGGGAATTGTGCTCCATCACAGTGTGTGTGTGTGTGTGTGTGTGTGTATTTGTGTGTATTTGTGTGTATTTGTGAGAGTGTGTGTGTATGTGTGTGTGTGTTGTGTGTGTGTGTGTGTGTGTGTGTGTGTGTAAAAGTGTGTGAGCTCTAGTGACTTTCTGTGACTCATTGTTTTCCACAACATTCATTCAGGAAAAGCTCAGTATGGGCTCAGGCGTTTGTTGCTAAAGAGACCAACTGACTCTCAGGTCACAGAGTCTGAGAGTGGATTATTATCAACATACCTAAACAGCAGAATTGGTCGATTGCCAATGACTCCCCAAACGACAAATATAAGCATTCTACTTAATGTTGTAATATGTCCCATGGTGGCCTTTAAACACGTGACCGTGATGGCTGTTTTAATCATGTGACAGTTTTATTTAAGGAAATGGTCGCCCTTTAATCACTTAGTTAACGTTTTGAAACGGCACTACTTTAGGCAACACAAATACTTGGGCAAGTAAAAAATTAGGGATTGACTTAAAACGATTCGTGTAAAACTACTAAAATAAGGATGTAATGACGTCACGGACGTGCCCATGTGAAGGAATTATAGGTCCATAAAAGTCGGTTCATTTAAAAAGTGGCCGTTGACTTTTGTAATTATGGATTGTTATAAGCTGCTTGCACAATCAACCTATACGGTCGTTTTCTGGGTGAGACAACCTGTTATTAATTGTAAATAATAAGGTGAAAAAAGGGCTATTGTAAATCTCAGATTTGTTTTCCCAGAATATACCAAAGGGAAAAACACTAAATGTTATTAGTTCAGGGGGTGCATGTGCATTTTCTCTGTCTCTAATTGTCTTCCAGCATAATCTCTACCACAACTCCAGAGGAAACCCTTATCGGTTGTACACTGTTGATGTAATTCCTTTGCAAAACTAATTAATTAATCTAAATGTATTAAAAGGCTGAGAGACGTTTGTGGGCCTTATTGGGATAAAAAAAAAGAAATTGAAAATATTAAATGAGATTTCCTTCCATTTTCTTGACATCTGATTTAATTTGAATGTAAACCGTTATTGTTAAAGTGTTTTTAAAGGGCAGCTGGGTCTTATTAAATTAAACACACACACACACACACACACACACAAGTTTTCACCAACTGCTGATGTGAGATAAGCAAGTGTTAACAGATACAGTAAGTGGGAGTGTTGATTTTGAACATGGGCTGGCAGCAGCAACTTGTTATCGCCTGCCTGTTGTGTTCATGTTTTTACACCGATTGTAACGCCTGGTTTGTGCATTCTTTATTTCCACTGTTCCAGTCTTTGGTTTTACTCGTAAGGTCTTGACGGACTCTGACAGCATGTCTCAATTTCCTTTTTGTTGCCTGTTGTGTATAATCATATTGCCTGTGCATGGAGTGGACCTCAGGCTGTAGATAATGAAAGAGGATGCAATTTTTTTATGATAGCTACATAGAATATATTACAGGAAAAAAAAAGATTTGGAAGATAGCCAGATACTATTTTAGACTGTTGAAAAGCACTTCTGGGAAGTGGATGGGATTTCTTTTGTGCTGAATCATGGTTTTGCACAAAAATGCCACAGTGTGTGTGCATGAGTGTGTATGTGTTTTACTCATCTACTTTATTGGTACACCCTGCGTTATGTGTGTATGTGTGCGTCCTTTGCCCTTCATTGGGAATTCAGAGCCGCTCTATTTTTGTGCCTCACATTTCTCATCAATATTTTACTCTCTCTCCTTCTCTTCTCTCCTCTTTCTCTCACTCCCTCGCTCTTTCTTGGGCATCAGAATAAGGTTTTATCTATGCTCCACCACACACTATTGAAGGACTGGCTGGGATCGCATTGGGACGATATGAGTTGCGTCTGGTGCTATAAAAAAACTGCCACTGCCAGATGGTTGCAAACAATCCTTTAGCTTTTTGTTTTTAACCTTTATTTACCCACAGTAGGTTGAGTCCAACACATGCTCACTCTGTTTTCAGCGATCCACAGTGGAGTTGTCCAGTACACCCTAACTCTTTGACACAGGGTCATTTAGCAAATCCACCGGAGCAGCGACGGTCAAGGGCAGGTCAGTCGATGATAGCTGTTGAATATAGTTTTGTCCAATTCCCACAGCGGGAATGTCTAATCATAATCCCCTGCTGAGTCTATTCCAGCTGCCCCATCAACACAAATGACACCCCACGGACAGAAGGAGACAGAGGGAGGGTTAAAAGAGCAGAGACTCCATGTAGCGCCACATAATAGCAGCGTACCCCCCATTCTGATGAACCTTGGCAGACGCTACAAATGTAGCTGAAGCTCCAAACGTTTAACCTTTGACCGGACAGATCTGCAGGTGGCACTCTATTAGTTTATTTCTCTGTTTGGGTCCATGTCAGCGCTTCCTTCAAGGGCAAGTCCAAGCTGTTAGCTAGAGGCGAGGTCTGTATTTTAGAGGTCTTTAAATTCCTAATGGTTTCAATGGAACGTAAAAATAGAATCGGTGTGTTCAAAGTGTTCAAATCATACACAAGCAGTAAATACATTTCAATAGAATGCTTGTGTTACCTAGAGTAGTAGATATACCGCGATATATATGAAGAGTACATTTTCCAATAATAATTAATGATGAATAAATATGTACCTTGGTTTCAATGGAGCAGTTTGTTTAAGCAAAGGCCTCTGGAAATCAACAACTGCTTTGGAACGCAAACAACATTGTTCATAACAAATCTGTAAAATAAAGCAACATCGAACATTATGTTTGGTGGTGTTGGTAATACTGATGCAATTGCACCTTTTCCTTCTGCTTACGCAATGTGATTGGCTGCTGCCTGATTGATTCAAAGTGTATCTGTTGTCAGGAAAATTACATTTTATTCGCTGCATTCCTTTTTTATTTAACATAGTTTTAAACATTTGGGCTTAGATTATAATGTAGGGCTTATATTACGCCGTTTCAAAAATCCATAGTTCAGTTTAGTGAATTGATTTTATGTCCCTAAATAATGAGGTCTGACTATATCAATATGATTATATATTGTGGTTACTGTAATAAATGCAGGAAGTTGGCCATCACATACACAGACCTTGGAAGCAACACTTTGTTGCTAAATCTTTCTATAATGGATTATTTCATTTTGATTTCCTAAAACATTTTCAGCAATTTCTGCTTTATTAATTGATGGCAGTTTGAATGTGAAAAACACACGTCATATTTTGAGCCCATTAGGAGAAACTGCGGCAAGCGCTGTTACCTGCAGTAGCCAGCTGACACCCAAGGGAGCAGAATCATGCTTGATAATTAACTATCAGGCCACTTTTTAATATTTGGCTGTGCTCCACAGCTCCAGCTATGTGAGTGTGTTTATGTTTTTTATCCTTTTTGTGTATCAGAAGAAAGGTGTGATTATAGAGGACATTAGCCTCTCTGCCTGCCTTTATTAGGCCACATACGAAGGGCTTTATTTCATCAGAGCTGATACCCTCCCTAGGAGTCATTTCTTTTTGCAATTTTCTGCTCGGTTTCATGTTCCATTACCAGTAGATTATGCTTTTTTTTTCCTGTCTTGCACATACACTCATTTATGGATGAGCTCACGCACAAACACATTTGCAGCACTTACACAAACACACACAGCTGCACACACATATTGTGAATGCACATGTTCCCGTGCACTATTGTTATTGGACCACTGGTTGCTGAATGGTGAATGGGAGAGCCTGCATAGAGGAGAGGACAGTAGTTAAACCAGCACTGAATTGCTTTCTTTACTATGAAAGTAAAATCAATTCCAAAACCCATTACCTGTATGGGTGATTTAAAGGCACTCTGTGAAAGGAAAGGTGAGTTTTTACTCCCTATTTAATCCTAAATTCTCTGTGTTTACTTATACATGCGTTTGCATTTTGTGCCTGTGGCATGTGTGTAAGGGAAATTGGGAGGAACCTCGATAGAATATTATATATTTATATTGACTTTCAAGGTGCTGATTCTTTTAAAGAGGCACTCCACAGATTTGATATTTGAAAGACTTCTTAGTCATGATGAGGAGTACTGCTGAGTGTGTGGAAACAGCTGTACTATGTTTTCATGTAGTTCTGGAGAAGCTTTGCCAAGCCGGAGAAAGTAACATTGATGATGTCATAGTGATGTCATCAGGGTGATTGACTTTTTAACATTTTAAAATCCTGTGGTACAAACTGGGTGCTTTGGGAGACGTGGGACATAAAGACTTAAAGATGGAGGGTCTAATGCAAGTTTATTTTTCGCCACACTTGCTGCATAGGTCTAAGGATGACATTGTCAGCTGGTCAGTCAGTCGGTCAGTCGGTCAGTCGGTTCACATTGTTGCTCCAGACTGAAATATCTCAACAACTGTTGGATGGATTGCCATGAAACATTGTTCAGACATTCATGGTCCCCAGAGGATGTGTCCTAACAACTTTAGTGATCCTCTGCCTTCCTTTAGAGCCACCATGAGGTCGGCATTTTGGTTTCAAATAAAATGTCTCAACAACTATTAGATGGACTACCATGACATTTGATACCGCCATTCATATTCTACTGAGGATGAATTTGAATCATTTTGGTGACTCCTTCATTTTTCATTTGCATCATCATCCGGTCAAGTTTGGTTTGTCCGATAAATTCAATTTATGACCACACACATATAAAACTAATAACATTCCCATCAAACTAGGCTGTGTTTAGTGGCAAATTAGCAAATGTGAAACTAAGATAGTAACCATCATACCTTTGAAACATCAGCAACAGCATGTTTGAATTGTCAGTGTGAGCATGTTAGCATGCCGACGTTAGCATTCAGCTCAAAAAACTGCTGTGCTAAAGTGCAGCCTCAAAGAGTGGCATTGTTGTAGACTCTTGCAGCATCGTTTTCAGTCAAACACACTTTGACACTTCGTTTAATCACTACAGTTGTCTTCACGGCTCATGTTTTGCTTGCGCAATAAATAGTATCAAATCAAGTTAGTATGCCGTAATATTGCAATTGTGATTTATGGTTGCTTTGCTGGATTATGCAGAACAGTTGTTACTGTCATTGATTTCCATGAACCTAAGTATGAAAAAGTCTGAATACAAATTACAGGCTTGTTTTTTTTCTTTTGTCTTCCTCAGTGTTTAACTCTGTACGGCAGGGATCTTCAACAGGGGGTCCGGGGCCTCTAGGGGGTCCTCAGAGTCAGTGCAGGGGGGCCTCCAAATTATTGTAAATTTTTGAAAGTTTTTAAAAACAATTACAAAGTCTTAAAATGAATCCAACATATTATTAACGAACATAAATCCCAACTGCTTACTGGCCTATAGGTAAGTTAGTCACTAAGGGCCATCCACATACACAGTTTACTGTGCTACATTTATGTTTAACATGAAAACATGATTTATAAAATCATGCCAACAATTAGTAGGCTATTTTAATAGCTTAGTATTCTATGCAAAAAGGTATAAAGGCTTTAGGCCGCCCTACACATTATTGTAGGCCCAGTTTATTATGCAACTTAATTTTATACAATATATGTAGGGGGGTCCATACTCTGGCTCTCTTTCAGTTAAGGAACGTTGAAGACCCCTGCTGTATGGTGTTAAGTGGGATCTGACTTCAGTGCTGTTAGGTGTAATCCACTTTTCCATGACAGTGTTTACAATCAGGTTTAATCATCATGCGCCTGTTTGTTGTTATGAAATCCAGAATAACTCTTGACTGTGGATGTGTGTGGATGTGGACAGGTGACACTCAAAGTTGAATCTCCTCCGGTGCATCATCCTTCCATTTCCATTTGTCTGTTTCCCCGTGTTCCCTGTGTGTCTGCTCATAAATAAGATCAGTGAATGTGTTGATTCAGCCTGCACTTTCAGCATTATTTTCTTCGGTTTGTTGGAATTGTTGGGGCTTTGTAAATTATAGAGTGTGGTCTAGACCTACTCTATCTGTAAAGTGTCTCGAGATAACTTATGTTATGATTTGATACTATAAATAAAATTGAAATTGAATTGAATTGAATTGAATTGAATTTACAGAAAACCAACTGAAAAATTTAGTTTATTAACTCATTTTGGCAATATAAAAATCAGCAAATAACAAATTGCAGTTTGTTGCTAAGTCTATACCCCTCCCTCCCCCCATACAGTGCTTATGCTGTATATTTTCATTTCTAACAGTGTGGGTGTATTTTTCCTGCATGGACTGCCAAACACTGAAGTGTTGATTCCCCAGATATATATTTAAGAAATGCATATGTTAAAAACAGAGCATATTATTAGGAGGCATGCAGACAGACAGAAGAGGGTACAGAGCCAAAGAGAGAGAAGAGCCTATCCTTCTAGTCCATTAAGTCTGGTGTGATGGTGGACGAGAATAAAAACTCTGCATGGGTCACTGAGAGGTGAGTGTGAGAGACTGAAGCGTACAGGAGGAGACAAGAAGTGATAGACAGCATTGAAATGAGTGTGAAGGAATCAAATGTCGAGAAAAAATACCAGAAAGGGCAGCAATTTGTCAGCGTTTTACTATATATGATGTGTTTTTCTTGGCCGGCTTTTGTGTCATTGGTGGAAATAGGGAATTGTCGTCGGAAACAGTAACCACTTTAAGGCTGGATGTGTGAATGCGTGTGTGTGTTTGAGTCTTTTGGCATGTGTACCATTATTAATTTTATGTTAAAGTAGCACTCATTAACTCCTCAGGAAATTGGTGGTATGTGTGTGGAGGCTGCTCTACACTGAGGATTTTCATTTGGCTCAGTTAAACAACATCAACACTAAATGATGAGTGTCAGCGGTGTTCTTGACAAGCAATATATGACTCATTCTCGACCTCCTCATCCTTAAACCTATCGCTGCTCACTGATGAGCATGATCAGCTTTATAAGTGTTTATTAAAGGTGTTTATTTCATCCTTGACTTTTTTTTATTTATTATTTACAGTGGAGGAAATGTCTTTAAACTTCCCCTTGAAAAAAGCACAGAACTGTTACTCTCTGGTAGAGTTCAGAGGTGTGCCTCTTGCTTGTTTGTTTGATCGAATTCATGACCAAAATGTATGGTCAATTTAACCACGTTTAACCAGTGTTATGATGAGTAACCGATCAGGGTGTTTTAAATACAGATTGTGACGGATTCTGCACTATGGAAATATTACAGATCATTCGATTTCAGACAATTCACTTTCCAGTTGCGGTCACTAACTCACACACTCACTCATACTTAGCTCTTTTTCTACGAAGAGATGTGTTTCCTTTATGTACACAGGCTTTTAGATATTTTTACTTTAACTTTATTTAATTTTATTTTAGTTAAAGGTCTATTATCAAAATCTGTGTTGCCCGTTCACAAACTTGTCCTTTTTCATGAATATTGACCACCACCATCAATTCCAAGTATTCCTTTTGGCTTGAAATTTTACATTTGCATTCGCATGAACTGGGGTAGACGCTCCATATTCATGCGCCATCTACAGGACATACTGCTCCGCCTTTTGCGTTTTTGCTGTCACATGATAAACTCACAGGTGCTGCTAATTGGTATCATCGCTTCCTGGCAAGTTTGAAGAAGGAAACATGGAGGACCACATGTATTCAAAATCCAAATTTCAGGAACAGGAGTCTTCTTCTTCGCCCAGAAAAAGAAAAAGGATATTGAAAAGAGCAAGAGACCGGCTTTTTGAAGCCTGAAGGCTACCGTAGATGTAATACGTACTTTGAACTGCGTGGTGCGAGAGAGCTGATTGCGATATATGATCTCAATGCTGGATGGGAGAAATTCCCACACATTGGACCTTTAATGTGTTGGATGTCATAGTTTTCCAGTATCACCACTGTATCTATGTACAGTACAGGCTAAAAGTTTGGACACACCTTCTCATTCAATTGCGTTTCCTTTTATTTTCATGACTATTTGCATTGTAGATTCTCACTAAAGGCATCAAAACTATGAATGAACACATATGGAATTATGTACTTAACAAAAACGTGTGAAATAACTGAAAACATGTTTTATATTTTAGATTCTTCAAAGTAGCCACCCTTTGCTTTTTTATTAATAAGGGAAAAAATTCCACTAATTAACCCTGACAAAGCACACCTGTGAAGTGAAAACCATTTCAGGTGACTACCTCATGAAGCTCATTGAGAGAACACCAAGAGTTTGCAGAGTTATCAAAAAAGCAAAGGGTGGCTACTTTGACGAATCTAAAATATAAGACATGTTTTCAGTTATTTCACACTTTTTTGTTAAGTACATAATTCCATATGTGTTCATTCATAGTTTTGATGCCGTCAGTGAGAATCTACAATGTAAATAGTCATGAAAATAAAGAAACACATTGAATGAGAAGGTGTGTCCAAACTTTTGGCCTGTACTGTATATGGCAGGGTGATAAAGTGACTATTTACATGATTTTGTTGAAGATATAAAAGTTATATAACTTAAGGTATATAAAAGTAAAAATTATTATCATCAATATTGGCATGATTTTACATGTTTTGCTTGTATGTGGCTACGCTAATGTTTAGCTGACATGTTAAATCTGCATGCCAGCAAGACATTTGGTGCAAGGATGACCAACACTGGATGTTTTAGGTATCGCCCTACACACCTGATCTTAATGATCTGCTCATTATCAAGCAGCTGAAGCTGGATAACAAGCACGTCATTAGAATCAGCTGTGTTAGGGTAGGAGGATACCTAAAACATGCAGCTCTCCAGGAGCAGGGTTGGAGACCATTGTTCTTTTACAGAAATCTTTTTTTAAATCCATTACAGAGAAAGTAAATATATATTGAGCTCTACAGTCTATGGTCAAAATGGTCATATTGAGATATTATATTTTATTGCCCAGCCCTAGCCCACAAATGTTGCTGTATTGAGTTGGGAATGAGCCATGGTCATAAATATGTGAGCACACGCTGCAGGCCTGAGCAAGCTTCATGCTTATTCACCAACCTCTCACCTCTTAAATAGCCTCAGCAGGCCACGCACTGACCATCAAATGACCACATGCTTGTTTTCCAGCTGCACTTAAGTTCTTATCCAGAAATTGAGAGAGAGAGAGAGAGAGAGAGAGAGAGAGAGAGAGAGATAAATAGATTACCAACATTCTTACATTAACTGAAAAAGAAAAGAAAAAAATATGAAGGCTCAACCCTCAGTTCAAACTCTCCATATGAAAATGAATTCACTGATGGCGTTATTTAACAGTGTGCAGTTGTAAAAGATGCGAGAGAAATTTCTGGGTGCAAAGAGTAACGTTATGAAATGGTAAAATATAAAACCTTTACTGGGGAAAACACCCGGGAGTATAACATGACAAAATGTTAAGAGAATGACATTTAGCGGCGGGTTATTCAGAGCAGGGCAGCCAGGAAGGTTGTGAAATGCTCATAATGACATTTACAGTAACCTTTTCCTGTGACTTTTTAAAAAGGGTTAAAACCACAGAGACGGAAAGATAGGTCCTTCCCATTAATCAAACTGCGATTGCGCTGGGCCACCTAAGGGGAATTTCTTTTCTCACTCATTATAAAGTGAGGAGAAGGATGGGGGACCACACACATAAAACAGTCAGTCAATCAATATTTGTCAACCCAGGGTTAAACCCTCTAGACCTGCCGGAGTGTCTTTGAGCCGGACACTGAATCCTTGCTATTTCTGACCTCCACAGGGGCGCTAAAGCAACTCATCATCATTATTAATTAATTCAAACCACTTTCTCATGTTAAGAATGTTTTCATGAAAGATTCAGCTTGCGTGAATGTTTTATCATTGCTAAATTGCTGATAATTATGTACAAATGTGCTTTGGAAACTATGCAAAATAAGCTGTTAAATGGAGCTGATATAAGAGAAAGGGGGCTACTTTGAAAAACACTGATTATGAAAAGACCCAAGAGCAAATTTGATGAGACATTTCCAAAATGTTCATTAATTGAGACCTGTCAAGGGATGGGAAATGACTTCTGCGGTCAACATTATTCATTTCAATTTTGTCCAAATTAGATTTCACTGTACAAATGCCATGCTCAAAATATCAGACTCCCATGATGGCAGATTTTTTCTTCCATTCCAAAAGCAATCAAATATCTTCATCTTCAGTGCTTACAGTATACATAAAATTAATGTTTGTAATGCCGCGCAGTACAACCAAATGAATGAAAGTTACTGCAACATTTTTAAGAGCTTGTTGACAATATGCTGCTGACATTTAGCAGTCAGTTAACTCTTGCCAAAGGTGGGGAGGCTCTGAGGGCCGAGCGGTGCAGCTGTGGCAGAGCACATATCCTGAGGCCATGCAGTCCCTAAACTCAGTGAAGCACAGTCAAATGTTGGAGCACCTGCCCTCAGAATAGAAAATATATGGGCGGTAGAAAAATGGTACGGTTGGGTTTTATCACCTAAAAGTGTGTGTTTTTTGCCACTGACCTTTTAGATTGTACCAAAACACATAACATTTTCTATGATAATGATATGATATATCATAAAGCTGTTGTCTGAAGAGCAGTTGCAGCAGAGCAGCACTTTTTACATTTGATACTTGAAGTGCATTTTGTGGTTAATACCTCTTCTGAATGCTTGACCTTTACTTGTAATGGAGTATTTGTATTTTTAAAATGTGGTATTTAGGCTCTGAATACTCTTGCAATGTATGAAGTATATCTAGACAATAAAGTTTGCTAGAGTACAGCACTTAAACCATAGTGGCCAGGTGCAGACAAACAATGTTGAACAGAGGTACTGTATTTGCATGGCAGTTAGTCCACCTGTTAAGCTGGGTGGAAACAACACACACACACACACACACACACACACACACACACACACACACACACACACACACACACACACACACACACACACACACACACACACACACACACACACACACTGTCATTACTTATTAGTCATACTTTTTGTCTGTCATTTGTACTTACTTTATTTACAACCTTTTGGCATGATAGACCTTCATAATGTCCAGCAGGCTGAATCTTACATTCATCTTACCTGATGAAGGTTGACTGACTGAAATGTTGTAACTACACAAAGTAAATACAAGCATTTGGTACCTCACTCAAGGCTGGTGATTTTCTATATTTCTATTGTTTTTTTTTGTCCGTCTCTCAATACCATCCAACTTTCCTAGCCTTTCTGTGGCTCTCAGCCTCAAGACCATTAGTTCCTACTAAAGTTGTAAATCTTTAAAAACAGGTAACAAATATAAACTTTCATTTAAAAAAGTAGTTTCTAGTTTAGAAGTCAATAGTGCATTTGTCAGGGACTCAGCTGCAGGATTGGTGCGCAGCAGGACTGTGTACAGTATGTGGTATTGAGTCAAAATAAACTACAGTGCCCATGTTCATCATAATAAAGTAACATTTCAGCCAGTGCAATGATGTGGCTCAATTATATGTTTTTAATTAGTTTTTGTTCAACAAATGGAGGTGTATAACTATATCCGACTTTGGCTGTACAGGCAATACTTGTTAGTAGGATCATTGTAGGCTTTGGTCTTTTCATGGGATGTATTGATAATAAGAAAAATATAGAATATCACTAGACTTATCTTTTAAAACTTAATGGTGTGCAAGAACTTTGTTGAAGTTATTTCACTGGTAAAATATTGATGACAGATGAGGATGCTGCATAGAGGTTATGGTCCAGATTCCAGCTTAAAGAATCACCGTCCAAGCACCTGTCCAAGGGAGTCTTCATGTTTATAATATAATATATACCAACGTAATACAGGTTTAATCAGTCTTGCACAAAGATAATGCTTTGAAGGCATTGATAAGCCAGTTGTCCATGTAATTGAAATCACAAATGTGTTGCAGTGTGTAATCTGTTTTAAATGTCAGTATGTGGGTGCTGGTTCAAAAATAGAAATACTACATGTGATGTATGCACACATTTTTACAACAGATGTTTAGAGGAAACCACTGTTAGCAATGTTTTAACAGCATGTAACCCATTTACCATTGCCTCAGTTACATCTCCAGGTGTGTAGTCATTGTTGCTGAGTAAAGCGCCCATTCTAAAGAACGGCGGAAGACAAGTCTACTGGGAGTCCAGGCCAGTGTCTAGATTAGAGGGAGATCCTCTTAAAGGCATCGCACAGACAGGATATTCTGTCTTGTTCCCTCCTCCCATGAACATCTCCTCTGAGACCACTGATTTAGCTGGCAGCAGGCTAGCTGGGATCTGCTTTGTCCAGATGTGCACACAGAGACACACACACACACACACACACACACACACACACACACACACACACACACACACACACACACACACACACACACACACACACACACACACACATACATCCATACCACTGCACAAAGGAACAACAGCAGGTCCCCAGTGAGTCAGTGTGAGGGAGAAAGAGAGAAAGAAAGAGATTTGGTTGTCATATGTTTGTCTTACATGAGTAGCTATTAAGGGTAACAGCTAGCTTTAAGCTGTGGAGGGTATGCTAAGGCACAAACACACACATGCAGACACAAGACCTCAGTGGATATATACAGTATGACAGTGGCTGGAGTTGCCCTAGTAACGGCGTTTACTTTCACACTGTCGCTGATGGATACAAAGATGCAGACCTTCATGAATATGCATGCATACAGCATATGGCCAATATATAACAACCTGACAATGCTTTGGTAGTTAGGTCTCACACTTTCATATGTACGCACGCACGCATGCACCCCCACACACACACCCACACACACACGCACACACGGCAATCTTTTTCCGAGGCTTATTAGTCACAGACCACAAACATACGTACACGCTCGAACAATGGCTGCCCCTGTTCCCTGATTTTTCAAACTCACAGGGGGGTGTCTGACACACTCACATACATGCACATATGCACACACACACACACACACACACACACACACACACACACACACACACACACACACACACACACACACACACACACACACACACACACACACACACACACACACACACACACACACACACAATCACCCACCTGGGGCAACCTCAGTTTAACATGGAGCCTTTTTAGAAATGTACCGAACAGACAGAACAGTCATCAGCGGGTAAAACAGAAGAAAGCAGGGAAATAAACAATGGTAAAATTGTGTTTATGTAAATCCATCCGGAATAGATGTTCGTTAGCAAGAATGACATGTTTGGATCATTCAAATGCATTTAGATTCTGACTAAAACAAGTATTTAAAATCTGAAACATCCGCTTGAATACTTACTACAAATACTACAAAAACAGAATTTTACGTCAATGTGGCTTAGCTGTGCAGGCACTTAAATGAATGGAAATGGAAAATGGTGATTTTTGGCTTTAGTGAAACGATGAGAAAAAAAGGTGAGGAGAGTAAAGCAATACAGAGCAAGACTGGAGAAATACCAAGCCAACAGAAGCTATAGAGAATTAGAGGAAATGGAGTAAACAAGAGAAGAAAATGTGTCAATATATTCACAGCCGATAAAAGAAAGTATTTGGGTCAATAGCTGGAGAAAATCTTCTCAAGGCACATTTACAAGAGTCACTGGCTTATTAGTCTGTATTTTAACATGAAACATATCTGAGGGGTGAGATTGCAACATCTGCACACTGAAACTTACACACTCGCACATGCAGAATGGGGAGAAGACCTGGGTCTGATTAAGCTTGAGTCAGTGCAACAAACATCACACACACACACACACACACACACACACACACACACACACACACACACACACACACACACACACACACACACACACACACACACACACACACACACAACTGCATGCATGCTGGTTTTCCTGCATAGTCTCTCTCTGTCTCGCTCTCTCTCACTCACACACACACACACACACACACACACACACACACACACACACACACACACACACACACACACACACACACACACACACACACACACACACACACTTATAAACTCTTTGTCTGCCATTCCAGCTGCAGCTTGGTTATTTATGACCACATTGAGGCTAGAATCAAGAGTACCTAGAGGTGAGGTTTCAAGCTCTATAGTGGCAATATTATATTTTGAAAACCTCTTAAGCTCATGTATACAATATGTAGCAGGCTGCCTGGCAGAACAAAGACACATTATGGCACAACCTTTCCATAAAGCCACTCTCTGGTCCTTTCCGACTCAATTACGCAAACGTAAGGAGACGAGAAGTTAGACCAAGGTGATTGATCCGACCTTCACTGATACTACGGCTGATCACAAGAGAAAGGGAAGGCACTGTCTGCTCTCAGAGCAGAGGAGTCAAAACATCCATCCAGACATTAAGCCACTGCAGACTAATACAACACAGGTGCCATAACAACACAATGTGTTTTGTCATGATAAGCAATATATGGAGGACATCTTGTCCACAATGCAGTTGTGAAATATATATTGAGTAAGAAGCCAACATGTGTAGTGTAGTAATGCTATTGAAAAGAAGAAAAGAAACATCATTTGGAGATAGACATGCCTGTGAATGTCTAAATACCAGCAGGATAAAACCCACACATGGAAAAATACTCTGTGGCTAAATATTGTATGTTCCCATTGATGCTATACAGCTGCCTATATACTGTAGCTCCCATATTCTGTATGGATTTTTTAATAAACGCCTTTATGGGTTTGATGCAGATGACCATTTTACTGCCTCCAAATACTGTGGAGATATATGAAGCCCATTTGGCTTGAGGCAGGTCAGGAGGCACTAGAGCATAAATACTTTATATTTCCCTCTGTGTGCATGTGTGAGTGAGAGAGAGAGTGAGAGATCATGTGTTTCTGTGCAAGTAATTATGTGTGACCAAACAAACACCTGCCAGACCAAGTGCTTATTTTCATATTTCAACCTCCATTTATTTGAACCAAAAAAGAGATCAGGGTTAAATCCACTAAACTTAAATACAAAAATAAGGGACTCAAATTGAAATCAATATATGAATACAATTTACACACACACCCAGTGCTGTGGAGCAGGATGACAGCATTGTGAAAATGACAATACTCTTGTTATGGCAAAATGGGAGCTTGAACAAGCCAAATGCTTTGTTTAGGCAACTGCGTATCCATCTGGGCCTGTCAGAGGTCTATGAATTAGTGGATCTGTGTTATGGTCAGTCCCGGTCTTAAAGCTAACAGTAAAAAAATAGAAGGGAGACTTTTCTAGAGCCATCCCAGATCCTATCTTTCACCCCCCATCTCTCACCGTCTGGTCTGCCGCAGCAGGCGCCCTAAGCCGAGAGGGGGCCAATTCCATTATCCCGAGAAAATTAAACAGAAAACCAAACCGAGCCGTGTGCGCTATGTGCGGTCTTTAAAGGTGATTTTCGCTGTTCGGGCCAATGGGTTGAGCAGAAATCGTGTGTCTCACTCAGCACGAATTCTAATCTGAAGGGGCGTTGTCTGTTTATATGGCATCTCTCTCTCTCTTTCTCTCTCTCTCTCTCTCTCTCTCTCTCTCTCTCTCTCTTTCTCTCTCTCTCAATTTTCAATACTCTGCAATTTGATGGAAATTCCACAGAGCGCCTGTGGTCCAGACGCAGCCCGGGGTCCATCCGTAACAAGCAGAAAGTCCAAAACCAACAGGTCCTTGCATGTGTTTGCGTCTGTGTGCTTGTGTGCGTGTGTGCGAGTACGTTTGCTTGTGCGCAAAACTGTGCGTCCGTGCGCAGCGGGAGCGGGGGAGAGATAGGGGGAGAGGATTTCAAACGGAATCCCTGATCATTCCTTGCCCCCGTTAACCAAAGACAGCTCTTTGAGAATTCCACTGGCGTCCACTCGCCTCCTCTCCCGGATCATGTCCTCCAGACTGCGAAAGACCAGAGTGTGCACCCCGCTGCCGGACAGGTGCACTTTGAGGAAATACTGCTGCTCCGCCGAGTGCACCTCTCCCCCTGCTTTGAACTCCCGTTTCCCAAAGCGGCACCACGCTGCGAAACTTTCCGAGTTGGTCCAGCATATCTCCTCGCTGCTCAGGCCCAGGTGTCCCACTGCGTTCTGCATCACTAGGTCAGGTGGAAGCGGTCGGTACCGGTACCGATTGTTGACTACCCTCCCGTGGCGACCGTTGCTGATCTCAAGCAGGCTGTCCTTGCGGATCTCGCCCTTGTGCAGATGAATGACCTGGTCGTCCTGCTCGTAGATGGCCCAGTGGGGGGCTTGCGCGGTGGCCACCAGTTCCAGCAGGTCCCCCGGTTTGCACATAGTCAGCAAAGTTTTGGCCGAGTATACATGTAAGTCCTCGTTCTCCCGCAGCTTGGAGAAGATGCATTCCTGGGAGCAGAAGGCTGAGTACTCCACCTCGCTGACCGAGAAGGGTCCCTCCTCGGCCGGGCTGTGGTCCTTGGTGAAGCCGCAGTCGGACGGAGTGCGGTCGTCCACCTCCTCCTCTTCGTCAGAGAAGAAGTAAGCGACGCCGACCCGAAGCTCGTCCTTCTCCAGCCCGGACGGATCCCCCGTGGGCAGCTCGCTGTAGTTGAGGTGGGTGATCCGATCCAGTTGATTTCCCATCAATGACCTGGCAAGGCAGAGGCATGGACTGCGGTGTCTGAGAGGGCGAGAAAGATGCAGAGAGTGATGTAGAGAGGGGTGTCAATAGCGTAAAATATAGCTTTCACAGAACAAGACATATTATGCACAAACGCTTGATTGCATTTTGATCCCTTTTGCTCAATAGGTAAGAGAGTAGGCTAAGAAAGCACTCAACACTTCTCAGCAGTCATCTGTATACAGGGACAAGATCTCTCTCGTGTTATTGAGCCGAAAGAGTACACTAACACGATCAATGATCCACTGCCCCTTGCTCCCTTCACACCCATTAGTCAATCATTAATTCCAGTGGAATGTAAACGAGCCTGCGATGTCCATGCAGAAGAAACGAGGAAAGGAAAAAAGGAGAGACAAATAATCTGAGCCCTGCTGCTGCTAAAGGGTGAGGAAAGAGAAAGCAGTGAGTCCTGTGGCTTTACGCACGGCGCAAAATGAGGAGAAACTGGAGAAAAAGAAGATACCTGTGCGCTCCCCGGGCAGATGGTTAAATATCCTTATGGTCCATTAGTACAGAGGGCTGCATGGTCCCCTGCTCTCATTCTCTCTTCTTCTTCTTCTTCCCTCTTTCTTCTTTCTTCTTACACTTGTCTCTCACTCTTCGCACCGCGCACCAGGCGCTCCGGCTATCGTGCGTGCTAGTACTTCACTTCTTTCAGCACCAGCTCCATTTAAGTACCAAGGATAGCTCCGCCTTAACCGGCTGGCTCCGCCTTCAGTGGGTCTTACTGGAGCGCAGTCACGGGCTCATTACCGCCAAGCCAATGGGAACAGCGGAGGAGCATGCCAGTCATTCAGAGGATCCAATCCGCTGCGCACAGGGCGGCTGGCGGCGATAGGCGACTGTTACCGTGGCATGGTTTTTTGTTGTCAGAGAGCTGTGGAATTCTCTACATGATCAGCGGAGTCCGTGCAGGCAAGTTTTCAAGGCAACAGTCAGCAGTGATAACAGCCTGCATTTCTCAAGACGGGCATATGAGAGAGCCTCGAGTTTGTATTGCGCTCTAAGGTGCTATAAACATTTCATCTCAAAAAATGCTCCAAAAGTGCACCCTTAATGCATGCGCACTGTTGCTGTAGGGCATAAATGTGTTCCCACCTTCCTGAATACGAGAGTAGGCTCCCTCGTACAGTTCCCATGTGTAACTCCTTTATTTCCACATGTTTCACTAGCTTCACTACTGCATCGCTTGTTCTCTAATCCGTCTGTCCGTGTATAGTGTGTGTGTGTGTGTGTGTGTGTGTGTGTGTGTGTGTGTGTGTGTGTGTGTGTGGTATAGACTATAAAGGAAGAGGCTTGAGGCAGGTGTGTGTTAGTGTGCAAAGTAGGAACAAAACAAAGAAGTCGGCTGGAAGATTAATACACTCAGTAATTTTTGTCTTGGAACAATATATGACTGAAATTAAAATGCATATCAAATTTCAGCCTCACTTTTGCATGCATAATATATTGTATATTTGCATATTGTGCTTACAAGATAAACCTGAGTTCAGTTATGTCATCCGCACTCTGCTGTCACGTCTGTCTTTTCATCACTGCCCAGAACAGATAGCCATCTCCCCATTTGTGTCAGACCCATCTCTATGTAGTGAATATTCTGTCTACCTCCACATCGGAATCTGTTCATTCTTTTATTTTTCTTTCTGGCAGCATCCAGAGAGCTCCTCAGAGTATCTCTCTTTTTCCTCTCCCAGATGGTTGGAGATAGCAGCTCTCCAGTTGCCGACATAGAACGGCTCCTGTTCTTTGTTTCCACTGGTGACCGGCAGAGCGGATTGGTGGCTTTTTTCAGTAGGTGAGATATGATCGTGCAGATTTACACACACAGATTTACACACACACACACACACACACACACACACACACACACACACACACACACACACACACACACACACACACACACACACACACACACACGACAAACAGTCATCCATGCGGCCATGCGTTTGTCCCTCTATGTATTTACACCTCATTGTGACGGCAGGAGTATGTGTATCTGGTTGATCGCCTTTTAGTTTATGTACAGTGCTGTAAGAGTGGTATTTGTTTATGATTACTTACCTGTGTGTGGTAACACACACACACACACACACACACACACACACACACACACACACACACACACACACACACAAGGTGTCATGAGACTGTCAGCAATGGCTTTGGCTGCAGCTCCTGCGGGCATGTGGTCCTGCCACCTATAATCTACAATGAGCTGGAAATGAGTTTCCTTTGTAGACACCGCCTTTCCTGGACACACACATATACTGTATTTGCTCTCCCCCTTTCTTTCTCTCTCTCCCTACACACATACACCTAATCATATATGCAGCTGGTGTAATAATAAGGCAGAGTGCAGACAGTACTGGAATAACTACTGAGACAGGGTGATATTTCACAACCCCAATAATTGGATACGTCTCTATTCCCTAATTACTAACTAAATCATATACGCTGCAGCGCCATACCATGCAGATGAAACAGACCAACACACACACAGACAGACACACACACACAGACACACACACACACAGCTGTCCGCAAATGTATACATTCAAACATCAATGTGTCCGTCTGTGTCACTTACTGACTCACATGCAAACATGCACAAATGTCATCCATGTAAACTCTATTTTTCTCCCTGTCTCTTTTACAAGCTAACATTGTATACAACACCATAATGTGTGTTGTACTGCATGCAGTCACACTCAGTCGCTGACCATACGTTTATGGACAGTTACACTGAGAACGCTTTGTTTATATACACACATTATAAAGAGTGTGTCTTTTGAGAAGAAACGGCACCACATGAAGTCATAAACCCTTGAGGCACAAGATGGGTATGTTTTTGTGTTTGAGCTGATGTCAGCACACAGAAAAGGACAATATGTCATGTCAACATTTTAAAGACCTGTACCACCTGTATATGAGTTTTTGTGCTGGTGTTTCCGCATTCTATTCTCTAAATCACCAAAAATCATTAAAAGACTCCTTTTTTTTCTGGTGTGTATAAAAACCAAGGTAGCAGAAAGTACAATGTAAGCTTTTTTGTGATACTTTATTGATCCCTGTGGGGAAAATAATCTTTTTGCTTCAGCGTTTCCAGGGAGGTCAGAGAGCAGGGTCAGCTACAGAGCAGTGCAGTAGGTAAAAAAAAAACAAAAGAACATTATTATCAATGGTGTAAAGCACAAACCTGAGTCAATTTCCCATTGTAAGACTGATATTTGGTGAGTTTGAGTCCAATGGTGTGGTTTACATGGTGGTGGAGCAGTGAGGTGGTGCACCTTCAGTCATAACCCATCAAGTCTCCTGCGATGTATTCTTTCTCTTTACAAGCAGTGCACTCTGTCTTTTTTGTTTTGACAATTTCGTGACGGAGTGAAAAGCCTATATAAGAGGAGATCCACCACAATATTTTCTCCCAGGAGGAAACTGAATATTATTTCTTGGGATTGAATATATGGCACCTTAAATTAAATTAGTCTGCTTGGATACTATGTTTTAATGGTTGCAGGAGAGCTATTGCCCAGTGTAAGAAACATTTATGTGATATATTAAGTGAAAAGCCAAACAGAACAGGAAGCAGAAAAGCCAAGCCCCGTGTATATAAAGGTTGCAGAGGCATCAACAATTATTCTACAATTACCACCTCTGTCTGTGTGTCATGGTACATAATAGCAGTTGTATGTAAATGCTGGATGACAAATATTCACACCACATGTGTATAACATTGGAACAAATGTTCTTTATTTTTACGCAATAGATATATATTAGAATTAAACTTGCCACCATACAGCAGTGACAGAATGCCATATTTTGGTTGCCATAGGTTTCAGTTGTAATGGGGGAAAAAAACACTTTTAATGAAAGAGGGGATGGTAATTCATTTTTAAATTAACACATCTGCAAAACAAAATATTGAATTGTTGTTTTGGGGCGTGGATGTTATATGAAAAGAATCAGATGCCATTTGTGTAAAAGCAATTATACCCCCCAGCATGTCTTTTGTTTGTGACTGTCATTAGGTGCTTAGGTGATGCAGATGGTAGCCATCAACATCACCATCATATCTATAATCACAGTGAAGACTGCTTTGGGGTGTTATTTCTTGAACTGAACATGGTCTTTATCGTAGTGGGAATGGTGAGCAATGAAGCTCAGTGTGTTTGCTTGGTTAAACCGTATAATAAGCAATTATATTGTAAAAATCTGCACTGGCACAATTCAAAAGAATGAAAATTACGTTTTTAAAGATGTTTATTTAACCACAGTGCGGAAATCTTGCTGACAAAAATGTGATTTCCCCTCTTTTTCAGCAACACCTTGCTCCATACACACATTTACACCTGGTTAAGTGCCTTGTTCAAGGACTCCTCCGCAGGGTGGATGCTTTATCACCACGGGGACTTAATCCTGGGCCCATGACTGTCACTAAAAGTAATAGGACTTGGCTCTGGGATGGTTTTGCAAAATCTTCATGTATTAAAAATGTATAATATTAAGAGTAATAAATTACCTTGTTTGCAGGAGTGTCCAGTCAAAGGTTTAACTGACATCTCTTTTATAATGGTGATCAATGCTTTTTGGTCTACAGGGGCAGTACCGCGACTGGCCATTGGAACAAATTAGCAGCAAGGCTGAGTGGCGTCACTCTCTCTGTCAACACCCTTCATTTGGATTTTTATAAGATATTAAAAAAGGGCACAAAGTACAGCATAAATAACCAGAGACATGGCAACAATCCTAGTGGAAATCAATTAGGATATCCCACCATATTAATTGTGCCATAAATTAAGTTTGCCATCATGTCAGAGCGTCATCTGTTTTTCCAGACAAGAGGAGAGAGACATCTAGAGATGGTGGATGCTGCTAAAAGTGATAACAGCAAGGGTTTGGTTCTTGTTTGGAAAGTGCATAGAGAAGCCATGCTTGCCTGAATTTGCCATTTTGAAACCGCATACTTTTAATAGAGATGTTTGGTAATCTAGTCTAAACAGAATAGTCTTTTAATGGCTTAAAGACCTGGTTCAAATCCAGGCAGTCACATATGGCATCAAGCTGTCCCTAGACATCGTGCAATTCAACAGGGGAAGCAATCGTCATAATTTGCTAACAAAACACTGCTTTTGCCAGTATGAAGGATTGAAATGGCAAATGTCTTTCTGTGTAACACCAGTTCCAAAAGTCTCCCTTCAGTTTCTCCATAATACAGCTGGTCTTCCTATTGTGATATATAACAACTCATACTGTTTATCTTTGCGCAGAAATGTCTATGTCTGTGATTGTTGTAATTTATTGCCAATTAGTTTGAATTTGAAGTCTAAATTTTAGACGTCTGTTCAGATTATATTTGGTTTTACAGTGTTTTATTTAGACTTTGATATAATTTAAAGCTAAGCAAGTTCTTCTATCTCTTCAATAAATGAAGTTTTGCAACATTTTAGATCTGTTTACCAACCAACAGACATGTTTTTCAAATGATATTATTAGAAAACATCACCCGAATCTTTTTTTGTCAAACACTATACTGCCATTTTGTGTGTGTGTGTATGTATGGACATGTTTTGTATGTGTGTGTGTGTGTGTGTGTGTGTGTGTGTGTGTGTGTGTGTTTGTGTGTGTGTGTGTGTGTGTGTGTCACATGTTTTATTCCATCTCCATCTGTCTCCCAATGAAAAGCAGGTATTCGGCTGGGTCTTATCAGCTCTGCTCAGACTGTGGACTGTGACTCATTCAGGCCCTCACCTGACACATCTGAAGCCCATCGATGTGGCCCTGAATGTTAACTTCTACAGATTCAACTCCATCTCCAACTTATTTCTGCTACAGTTGCTCTGAATAGACTTGTACCTTTCACAGACCTGTGTGTGTGAGTGTGTGTGTGCAGAAAAAGGCAGACATGCTGAATTATATCTTTCTGTACTGAACTGACAGAACAGAATTCTAGCTCACTGTGATCCCACGTAGTTGACCAAATCATAGTGTCCAAAATGCTGAGTTGACAGAAGGTTGTAGCTCAATGAACTGTGCAGTGGCATACATCTGTTGATATTCTGCTCACCAAACATGGTAACCGCTGTAAATATAACCTTTAATCTTTAATGTGTTTTTCTCACTCTTTTCACTACTTAAATGTCTTTAATATCCTTTTCTACTGCTTGATACAAAACTATGTATGTATATGTATCTCAAAACAATTTCACAGAATGAAAAAGGTAAATTGAAAAACAACATATGTTGTCTGTCCATCCCGTCTAGAACGGTTCATAGAAGCCTTTTCTTTTCAGCAGGACGATATTTAAAATGTTACATGTTAAAAATTAGTGTTGAAAAATAAATACATTTTAATCATGTGACAATGCTGTGATTAAAGTTTGGTTGGATTTAGGCTCATTAAAATGACTATTTTGCTAAGGTTAGGGGACCTTCTTCGTCGTGGTTACAGTAATTAACACTTGGTTAAGGTAAGGGAACAAACGTGGTCACAAAAATAACTGACTGTTGGATTGAAAATGGAAACAAAGAGCATTCTCCTATGTTTCAGTCTTATATGGCTGCGGGTGTTGGGAGGACAGTCTCAATAACATAATGTAGCAGTATCACATTGAAGAGAAAAGTGATCAAGGAAGCTCTGTAATGTCCATTATAGCTAGTGGAGTTATAAAGTTTGCTAACATTAGCAACCATAAGCTACCACTTTGAGAAAAGACAACCCACTCTCTAATGCACAGCAGGGTGTATTAGCTAAGGCCTAGTCCACACGTAAACAGCTATTTTATAAGATAGTTTTTTTTTCTTTCTTCTAAAAAAATTCCACTGTTTAAAGCACTGAAAATGCATACACACAATGTAAGTGCTGTCGAGCATGCCAAACCAACAGGAAGAGATATAACCCTAACCCTAAAGCCATGTTGGCCAATCAAAAGCCTGATTTCCAGAAGGATACTTGGCTGCAATGGCGCATCAATCGCTCCGTAGCGCATTCTGACGCCTCTGTTACTCAATATAGTGGAAGAGTAAATGTGCATTTATGTGTAAACATGTAAAAAGTGCTACTAGCAAGGTTAAAACTCGGACCATTTTGGCCATGTCTGCCATTGCTCGAAATGTTGCCTCATTTGTAACGCCTCACAAAGGGGATAATGGCGCACACTCTGATGTTACTAGCCCAAAACTCAGTTTGCCCTGTCTATCATCTGTCACATCAACACTGAAAACGTGAGTTTCTGAAAATATTCACCCTGGAAGGAATTTTCCAAAAGATCCATTTTCAGTGAGCTAAAAAACAGCCAAAAGGCCAAAACACATAGACAAAGCTATGATTTAAAAAATACCCGTGTGCGTTTGTACTAGGCCTATAGTTAGCTAAAGTAGCCCATATGCTTTTGTTTTGGGGTAAGAAGTCAGATAGATACAGTAGATGAAATAAAGTGACCACTCAACAGCAGCCACAACAACCTTAAATGTAAAGAAAGAATACATAAAGAAGGTAAAATGTCTTTAAAATCTTTAAGCTCAACAAAATTGACCTTTATTGTGACATATTATGACAAACAAAAAAACAATTGCCATACTGCACAGGCATGCTCACTTCCCAGATTCTTTTCTTCCCTTTTCCCCCTTTATCCCTCTCTGGTTGGTGTAGTCCATTGGTATGCAGGGTGATGTTGGCTGGTGTTTGCAGGGGAAGGATAAAGCAGTAATCAGTGCCAATGAAGCAGCTCTTGTCCCAGAGCGCAAATGTGCCAACATCAGCAACAACCAGACCATGTGTGTCAGTGTGTGTGTGTGTGTGGATATTTCTGCACGATATGTGTTTGTGTGAGAGAAAGGGAGCGGTATCAAAGAGGTCAGACAGAGGTCATTGTCTTGACTGCTTTTTCTCTTGTGCACTGTGGTTGCTGTGCAATATGATCACAGCCATCAAAACACAGCGGTTAGCTGTCCTATTTTTTTAGGGTCCCGTCTCAGTCTTGAACACATTTAATTGATTGGGAGGAAGAATTGTTGACATATGACATATGTTATGTTCACTGGACATACTGTTCATCACAAGCTCGGACACACTGGCCTTATTATTAGCGAAGTCCTGATGCAACTGATGTGAAATGTATTTTAGTATGACTGTTAGGAAAATATAACAAGAATGCATTTTTATTATTTGTTTGCTTATTGTAGAGGCAATGAATTTAATAAGCAGTAGCTACAATACAAATACTTATCTGTGGGTTGCAAAATGAAAGTGAGTCACATAAGAAAATCTAATAAAAAAAATATATCATTCGCACCCAGACGAGTCATATAATCCCTTTTTCATTTACAGAAATCTGGAAGGCGAACACTGAACATCTAGTGCCAAAGTGCCGATGAGCACCGCACCAAACTATCAAATGCCTCAGTAGACCAGTTAATTGCTTAGTGGATGGCTGAAACGGCAGCTTCCAGCTCCCACATGTAAATGTGTGTAAGCAAACCTCTCCCAGATAAATAAAGGTTAAAATAATTACCGCTCAGAGATCAGTGGCCTTAACTGTGATTATCCTCCTCCTCTGTTCTAACCAAAGTACATTCATCATCATGTTTTCTAAGCACATAAGCTATGTTTTCTCTCCTCCTAATTTCTGTCATCTCTGTCAATATAGTTGTTGGATTTAACTGAGTTAACTGAATGTGTGGCTGAGGGAAAAGTGTTGACTGAGAGGACTGTTCCAGATGGCTGATGATGTTATGATGACACATTAATGATGCGATGCTCACATCCAACATATTGTTTCTCTATTTATGTTCATGTTCATCCTTCTTATTTGTACCTTGTTATAGCTGAGCAGTGACAGCGGTCATAACGGAACAAATGAAAAGTTGAAATAACTTAAAATATGGCTTTGTATGGTAGCGAATAATCTGGTCAGTGATTTTATATTTGCAAATTTTGATCTGATCTGAGTCAATATAATATGATTCAGTTTGCTGCTGTACCATGAAGAATAAGGCAGAGCCGTCCTCTTGTGTTGTTCTTACTTTAGACTCATGATAACAAAAAGGTGTGAGCTAATGTCTGTAATAATGCATACAGGCTACAGGGCCTGATGGCATTTGCAACAATTTCTGACCACTTGTACACTTAACTGTAACATTCATTATTATATTTCTCTAGATTCTAACACATTCATTCCCCCTCTTAGTATTTCCAACATCATTTCAACAATGGTACAATCTCACCCACTGCTAGAACTATGGACATTGTACCGCAGCAATGCAGGATAGGGCCACATTTATAGCATGACATGAAAACAGAAGCAATTTCGAACAGAAAGTTTTTCAGTGTTAATGTAACCAATGTCAACAGGATTTACTTATTTTTGTGGTTTAGTTGTAAGAAATAAGCACACATGCATCACTCAGGATGTCATGTTTCATATAAAAAAGCTCTTAACAATTATCATGATCAACTTAATTCTACAAAAACAAACTCAATCATGAATACAAATGAGTGTTAATGTGTAAATGGCTCCAAAGGGTCAGAGGTTTGAGTCAGCAACTCTTTCCGGGTGTAACGGAGGAATTAAGATTTATGAATTTAAATCACAAATTGGGCTTTTATTGTCAAAAGATGAGGCTCTCATTTTCTAATGGCATGCAGCCAGGATTTTAGTGAAGTGACTTTATTGGATGCACAAACAATCTGTGGGTTCTCACTGCCACGCGGCTGTTTTTTTATTGACTTTGACTGTTAAGACAGGCACATTTGGGGTGTGGCAGTTATTAACAGGCACCACAGTGTAATTTTGATGTCAAGCATTTGTGCACTTTGCGCTTCCCACCTGCTTAGAACATGCCAGAGGTGAACAGCACATGGTGATGGCTAATAGAATAAGCCTGTGGTTTATGCTATTACCATTGATTTATCAAGAAATGTGCACATGAGGCAATACACATGCATTATGGGATGACATGTCTGTCATATGCATTTTGGATGGCTTGTGGTTGTCCCTCTCATGGTCAGCTACACCGCTCCTTCTGTGTTGCTTTTCACTAAAAGTGTTCCCTGCAATGCCACAGTTCTCCTTGTTCCAGGGTAAGCAAAAACATTATCTGTTGCCAAATTAAGTTAATTTAAGGTGGCGATTGTACACCTCCTTGCACAAGGACATTGAATCCCTCGAAGCTTTTGTGGCAGCTGTGCTGAAGACTGTTCTCAGCAGGAAATGCAGAGTGCACTGCCTTTGCAGAGGAGCAAAGGCGGTGATGATAAGATTGGTCATGACTGATGCCAGCCGCTCCCAAGCTTACTGATAACGTATTTCCCCAAATTCCAACCCCGTGCAAGTCGTGCTGCAGTTGTATGCCTCAGGACTGAAACTACCAAGTCAGTTGCCACAACTTGATTCTTTAAAACAGAGCTTTATTCTCTTAATACTCTACTGTGTTTTCTATTAATTGCTACTGGCATATTTAACTGAGCTGTTTGTTACCAGTTTGCAACAACAGGGTTGACCTTTTTGGTCTGCTTCAAAAAGGTTTGTGTTGAGTTTCTTTCAGAGTCTGCCCACGTATTCGCATGTTTCCCTCCTTTTGACTGGGACTGTGTGGGTGTGCGTTTGTGCGTGTAGATTCAGCATGTGACTGCTTGCTGTGTGGCCTGGTCCCCTGTCTGACACGCCAGCCTAATCTGCTATCAAACAGCCTTGCAGACCTTTGCCTCTTACAACGACTGCCTAGCCCTGATTAGTGTGTGTGTGTGTGTGTGTGTGTGTGTGTGTGTGTGTGTGTGTGTGTGTGTGTGTGTGTGTGTGTGTGTGTGTGTGTGTGTGTGTGTGTGTGTGTGTGTGTGTGTGTGTGTGTGAGAGAAAGGAGAAGTGGAAGACAATAAGACTTGATGTAGGGGGTTCAAATCAGGGGCAAGGTAGAACATTCATTCGGTTTGAACAAGTTATGGATTGCAGGGCCTAGATGCTGTACACACATGTACACATAATGTATGTGCACATCCAGCGCGCACATTTTCCTACCCATGCATGCTTGCACACGCAAGCATACAAAGATGAATGAATGGCACAGTTGTGTTGGCGAATTACCTATATTTCAGTGTGGTAAAGTTGCAATGGTTATGATGCAATCTCTTTCCAGCCCCCTAGTGGCTCAGTAATGTGTCAGGAGGCACACACTAATCAAAGCCCTCTTTCACAGCTACTGTACAAGTCATGGTGCTTTCGATCTTCATCATACACACTTGTTCCACTCGTGTTCTTATATGCAATTTCCTTCATCCAAGAACTGTTTGACTTGGGGTTCGTATTTTCACTGTTGAATGAGCTCCATACAAAGTGTTGGCACAGTGAGCATCTAGCATTAGCTGCTCGTGGGAACAACTATAACAAAACCGTCTATAGGACTTGAAAACTTGGATCCAATCTACAAAAAGAAAAAGAGGAGCATTGTGTAGGAAGAGCAGTAGCTGGTTCATTCATGCTTCACCTTCAGTGGCGACTATTAATGTCCAATCATATTCATACAGGGGTACAGCACGACCATTTAAAACCTCTCTAACACGGCTCACCATTAGAGCCCCCACAAACTGTCAAAGTGAAGTTTATCTGTTACTCCCTCTGGGAATTTTGTTGGCAAGCTGCTGTCAAATAGCATGGCCGTTAGCTTGATTGCTAACGGGACAAGCTTACATTTATTAAAAAAACATATTTGAACAATTGCCTCCTGTTTCATAACTGTCGACAAAACCATTCCTCTTTTGTGGAGCAGTTTTTTCTCCGACGTGGATAGTGCAACATAGCTAGTAAGCATATTTACGTAGATTTGTTCTTATGTATCCATTCTTTCAAGGTAATTGTTTCTACCTTGTTGCTGCTAAGTTCTTTGAGAGATGCCTCTAAAAATCTGAGCCCTCAAAAACTTGCTTTAAATGGTGAATTTCTTGGCACAACTGTCTCTGGCTGAATTGTTTTTTTTTTTTACAGAAGATTTATTTACTTTAGTATCAATTTTAACAGCAAAGTGCCGACCAGAAGCCACTTAATTCTTATTAACCATTTGTAGATATGCTTAAAAATATGGCAGACTCATGATCTCTCATCTTCCTATCCCACAAGAATTGGAAAGTGTGTAAACATCAACATCATTACAAAGGAGCAGGGGTTTGCTCATGTTGTCCAGCAGCAGAGGGGACTCTTCCTGGGATGTTGAGACAGGAGCTTCCCCTGGGCCTTCTCTGTGCGAGGGTTTTGTTAGTTCTGGTTTGCCTCAGACACAAACTTAGAACACTTAAGCTCATCCTCAGATAATGACTCTGTTTGCATCCTCTTTGCATTGTCTTTGGTCCTTTCTTCTCTCTCTAGTCCGCAGAATCACAGAACAAACAAACAACACAGACCACAGCTATCCCTGACACTAGCTCTCTCCTCAATTAACCTCCAGAGGCTCAACCTCATGATCCCACCCCCTTGTAAACAGTTATAACAGTACAAACTGCCATGTTTATTCGTGAATAATCTGGCATTCACAGATACCAAATAGCCCTCATTAAAAACACCACAAAATCTTTGGTTGGGTATAGTTTTATTGTGTCTGTGATGATGATATTAATTCATCTATGTTTTCTTTTGTTTAGGTAAGTCTTTGTATTTGTCAGTTGTAAGTTCTTCACCTTTTGTATTTGGTGTGTATATTCTCCACAGAGAGAAAGTTTACAAAATTACTGTACTACAAATTAAATGTCATCAATAGTGGCAAAATAATGAAATAAAACAAAAAAATGTCAAACCCTGCTCAGAGATTTGACAGGTCATTTGTGTTGCATAATGCTGCAGCGACAGCCACCATTAGTGCAGCTGCTCTTTTGTGTTTCACTGTGTTTTTGCTAATTAGAAAGTCAAAGAAGGAACTGGACAGAGAGTCTCCTAAAAGGACACACTTTGTACAGCCACAGACAGGAAAAACCGTGTTGAATTGTATTGAGAAAGAAGAAGAGGAAGAATGAGAACATTTCTGAGAGGAAATCTCTTTTCAAGAACCTGTTCTACAACTTCAAGAGAAAGTCTTAGCTGTATCCTATGAAATGTTGAGCCATTACAATGCCTGGTACAATGTAGGCCAAATAAAACAAGTTTGTACATAGCTTTTGTAAAATAATTTTTACACTTAAGAAAAACTCTGAAATAATAGTTTTTTGGACCACTTGGGGTCAGCGGAAACATGCTGTAAACACAATTGCCTAATTTAACTTAAGATGTGTTTCCATCGACTGGTTTGAAGTAAATAAACTAGGTTACAGCATAGTTTCATCAGAAATTTGCGCTATAGGCTACGCATGGCTTACATTGCACTGCATCTGCAAGCAGTCAGAGTGAACCAAAACAGTAAAGTTGCAAGCCGTAAACCAAAACAATTAGCTGAAAGACACTAAAATGCTCTGTACAGATGAGATGCTCTGCAGGTTCATCACTGCGAGCGGCCCCTTTCAAATACACATGGTCATTTCAGTCATTGTTAATACAGACTGTGACATGGCTGGGTTAGCTCTGTTGATAGAGCGGGCACCTATATATAGAGGTTTACTTCTCGATGCAGCGGCCACGGGTTCGACTCCGACCTGCTGCCCTTTGCTGCATGTCATTCCCCCTCTCTCTCCCCTTTCATGTCTTCATCTGTCCTGTGAAAATAAAGGCCTAAAGTAAAATAAAAATACTGACTGTGATGGCTCATGCACACCTTTCATATCTTATGGACAGACGCGTAGGCGGAAATGTCTATAAGTGAGAGAGAAGAAAATTCTAGCACAGTGTCCTATTTCGCTCAGCCATTGTTAATATAAAAATATGGATTAGAGCAGCTTTAAAGTGATTAGTTATGAAAAAGCTTTTTGGGTTTGAGATGAATATGATAGATAGTGGAAAAACTACACTACACTCAAAATAATTCACCAAAAATGTAATCTCGTCAAGCAAGAATGTCCAGACAGTTGCAGAGAGGTTAGTTTTTGTACATGAATGCGAGAAAGAAAATAAAGGATAACAGCACAGACAATAGCTAGTGGTAGCTATGACCAGACCGGCAATGAAATCCTTCTCCTTCTTAGAGTACAATCTGAACTGTACATCCTACAACCTTCAATATACTACATGCCAGACATTATTCAAATGACTGTGGCTGCACCTCACAGCGAGTGGAGAAGGTTGTGAAATGTAGGGCAGAGAACCGACCCTCTCCCAGAGAGCTGGGTGTAAAAATGTCTGCTCAGTCAGTTAGAGGTCAGACACCGACCGCCTGAATAGATTTTTCAGACACAGGTAGAGCAGGAGAGTCCCGCTTCCCACTCCCCTGTGGGCATCATGTGGGTAGCCTGTTAAAATACTGAAGGTTAAATGCGGACACACATTAACACATGCGTATGCTCTCGTACGCATACGCGAGCAGGAACACAGCGCTCAGAGCCTCATCTGATTTCCCAAGTCGTCCTCTAGCTTCACAGGTATCTGTGCATGTGTGGCTCTCATTTTTCCCTCCAGGTGATTTCCTCTCCTCCACCTCATGCCCTAGGCCACCCTCTCCTGTTTACCTTCCCTCTCTCTCGCTCTCCTTTGCTCCCCTCATCCCACCTCTGAGCATACAGGCTCACTCCTCACTTTTCTCTCTTTCTATGCCCTCAACTCTTTGCATCTTCACTTTTTACTTACACTTTTTACTTACGCATCTCCTTCCCTATCTTCTCTCTTTTCTTTCTTTCTCCCTGCTTCTTGCTTGTGAATGCTTTCTTTCCCCTTACTGACATTTCTAGTCAATAATCTCAGGATATACCATGTGCTTTGAATCTAAAAAGGCCTGCCATTTTCTTCAGCTTTGAGTGCCTCAGCCTGGATCTTTCTTTCTCCACCAGCTTCCCATGTCCATTTCCTACCCCACCCATTTCTACTTTCTCTGAATATACTTTTAAAAACATTTGCTGGCAATGTCATGCAGTATCCTTCAATTTCTCTATACTTTTCTTTTTCCTTCATTCCTTCTTTCTACCCCCTCCAATCCCTCCGCCCCCCTCTTTCTCTCACTGTGTGAAGGAGCCTTTGTTAGATGTGTGAAAGGAGCAGAGGGAGAACTTGGCAGAATAAGAATTCAATCAGTGAATGCCACCAAATAAGCACAAAAAAGTAAATGCTGGCTTACCCAGACAATAAAACCATCATGAGCATTCTGAAAGACAGAGCATCTTTTTCAAAATATCTCTGTAGTTTGCGTTGATGGTGTTATGCACATTCATTGTGATAACATTAGCCATCCTGGTACACAACAGCCGGCATTTTCAATTAACCTTTTCATGTGAGTTCTGAAGAGTATCTGCTCAGCAAAGGTTAACCAATATATGTGGGTAAAAAAGCTGCTGTGGTACACAAAATATTTAAATACTGTACTCTACAAGTTATTGTTGTCTTTCTTCATTCACTCTGACAGCTACAGCTTGTTGCCATTAGGTTGGCAAGAAAAGAACAGTCTAAAGGAATAATAATAGAAATAATAAGGTAATACAAACCCACCCCCAAACAATTAAAGTATTTTGGGGGCATTTTCTTGCCTTTATTAGAATGGAAAGAAGAGAAATGTGGAATAAAAAACAACCCAACCCAACAAGTCGCTGGCTGGAGTCAAATGACCAACATGGCGATTACATGGTAACCATCTTTAAATCCTCGGTCACCAGACCCCACAATATTCATTTGAAGACATTTGTAAATGTTAAAGTTTGTTTTTTCTAAATAATTCAAATAATTGTGTAGTCTGGAAATCCAGACCCAAATCCGAAAGATTAAGGGTCTGGCATTCAGTAATGAAAATGGCCCAACTCGAGGGGCGGCACAAGCATGCATTTGAAAATCTCACTGCACGCAATTGGATAACACTATGACCAATCACAACAATACATGGGGTGATGTATCCAGAGCCCCATATGCTTAGCTACCAGCGGAGCTAACTGGTAGATTAAACTGTCATCATCTGTTTAGCTCGCCTCTGGCCCGCCTATATCAGATACACCGATGTGATTGGTGCAGCTCAGCTACAAGGGCATAGTTAATGAGCATCATTACTCAATGCCAGAGTGACTCGCTGAGCAAATTCAAATTGTGCTCTTGCGAGAACTCTGGATTTCCAGGGTAATAATTGTGGAGAATGGTGACAAAATTCCTGCAGGTTTGGGTTACAGAAAAACAACCTTCATTGAAGGTGAGTTAAAAAAAAACAGCTTAAGAAGCACACTTTGAATCTAAAAAGGCCTGCCATTTTCTTCAGCTTTGAGTGCCTCAGCCTGGATCTTTCTTTCTCCACCAGCTTCCCATGTCCATTTCCTACCCCACCCATTTCTACTTTCTCTGAATATCATCTCTGAAAAACATTTGCTGGCAATGTCATGCAGTATCCTTCAATTTCTCTATACTTTTCTTTTTCCTTCATTCCTTCTTTCTACCCCCTTTAATCCCTCCGCCCCTCTCTATACAAGCTGGCAGCTTGTCAAAAAGAGAAAAACAGCAAAAACTATTTTAGTGTTTTCACGTTGAATATTTGTCTTAGTGTTGTGTAGGAGTTGTGTTTCTACTTTCCTGACCACAGGGCAAAGGCAACAAAAGTAACTTGTTTGCTTGATTGAGCAGTCACAAAGCCACACTTATAGCAACCTTAGCGATTTTTTTCTTCACATTGTAGGTCTTGTCTTAAGATTTTGTGTAAAAGTGGTCAACTGCTTTTGTGGAGTCCAGACGTGTTGAATCGGTACAATCTATAACTTCAATACATTCTATAACTTTGATACATTCTATAATTTCGACACATTCTATAACTTGCACTTTAATTTGCTGATTGACAGAATGGACATATTTTTCTTACATTATTTTAGGGAGCTTCTTTGATATTGGATTTTCTTTCTTTAGTGTTGTCATCTCTAAAGACCTGGCTGAATGGTAAACTTAGAGCAAACACAGCCATGAAGGCCAATTGAAAAATTCAGACTTGTGTTCTTTTGTATGTAGACCCCAGTAACATTCAGTCACACTGTGGTCTTTGCCAGTAGGCTCCACTTCACACAACGGCTGTCATGTGCAATGAAAGCTCGTGATGAATGCTGTGGCCTTGTTTTTTATTCACATTCCAGTGTGGCACACTTGTCGAATTTTCTTTTTTTATGTTAGTCCAAGATGGATCCTTGATAGTGTTATTCTGCATATACCTCATGAATATGTTTACAGTTGAATGTGTGCATGTAAGGGATTGTATGCGCCTGGCTGCATCTGGCATGTGTAATACCTCGCTTTGTGGCTGCTTTTAAATTTTTTGCTTTACCTCTGTGAGATTAGAAACGTCTGTTTGATTTTCTGTGCAGGGACACTTTTACCTTCCAGTGACTTTCTCTCGTCTTCCCGCATTGTGTCCTTGTTTGCCCCTGCATCCCTTCTCCCCCTCTTTTTCAGCATCCTAGTTTCTTCTCTCTGTGATATTTCCTTGCCCTGTGGTTCCTGTCATGCATTTTGTTGTTGTGCTGTCAGTGCAGCCAGTCTGTGGCCTATACTACTGTATGCATATGCAATTGCATTACTGATGCTCTCCACCGACAGAAGGTGCAGCTCAGTATGGATCTCTGCTTCTTTCAAATATCCCAGGAGATATTGTCTTGTGTGGTGGTTGTGGTGCAGAATGTTTGAGTGTGTGTGTGTGTGTGTGCAACAGTAGAGATTGTTTTCTGAGGAGATGTATGAATTTTTTTGTGCATATGTCTGTGTTTGTATATGTACATTTAACAGGTATTTTCCTCTAGCGCCACCAGGTTGACATTTGTGCTTTTGTCAGAAATGTCTGTGATTATTGGTATAAAAAGTCCCCTGAGGATGAATTGTATTGTCTTTTTAGTGATCCCTTCACTTTTTCTCCTGCGCCTTTATTAGGTCAAAATTTAAATTTAGTCTTAAATTTAAGTTTGTTTATGACCAACTACCTGCCCACTAATCACATTCTCTTTAGCCTCAGCTGTACTTTGTATTTAATGGTAATCAGCAAATGTTAGCATGTTAACACAGTAAAATAATATTGAGAACATAGTCAACATTATACCTGCCAAGCACCACATAGCATTTTACTGTGTTGCCATCTTAGCATTAGCATTTAGCTCAAAGTACCACTGCGCCTAAGTGCAGCCTGACTGTAGACTCTTAGTCTTGTATCTTCTGAATGATGAATGCAAACAAATGCAGTCTGATGTGATCTAGTTAAGTCCTCCAAGTCTGTCCAAATGTGTGACACACCAACAATGTCTCAACATGAAAGACATTCCTTGACTGTGACTCTCATCCTTTACTTGAAATGCTATCAATTTGCCACTTGGAATTAATCCTTTAATCGTGGTTGATCATATAAAATAAGAGAGTACACATTAGCTTTTGAAATCGTATGTGCTCAAGAAAGCATGGCTCATTATGGCTTTTTGTGTGTCCATTTGAGCAGAGACAGAGAGGCACTGAGAGGCTGAAAGAGAACAGGCATATTAACCAAAATGGGTGAGGGACAGAGATGTCGTATCTTCTCACACAGCCAAGGCAAAAAGGCAAAATTAAACTTGAAGGTTATACTTGTGGCAACGGCGTCCATTTGCATTTAAATGTTTGACCTTCCCAGCAGCAAGGCCCTGCTTCGTCAGATGGGTTAGCAGTAATTATGTCCAATTACAAGTATCTGTTTCACTTTTTCTTTTAATTCTCAGATCGCCAATGCGTGTGGATGAGGACTCGTTTAAGCCTGTCATTTAAAACAGGCAAATTATAGACTACCCTGGTGAACCGAACATTTAACCTTGTTTTTTTCTTACACAAATGCATGCTGGCAAGCATATTAGCGAACTCAACGGTATTGGTTCCATTCAGCCAAATCATCCGCCTCATCATCTGTTCTGAGGAAGACCTTGAGTAAATGAGTGACTTTCAAGGTTGTTAATTCTACAGGTTGTGTTTATATGCCCAGGGCTGAATAATTAAATTCTCATCCTGATACAGCTTTGTCTTCTCTTGAAACATCAGATCCAGGGTTGTGGTGGATGTTAAATGCACACAAAGAACACACAAAAAGCATTTAAAACATCCCCTACGGCGTTTATCAGTATGCTGCTATGGACTTTTTGTCTTGGAAATTTTAGAATTACTTGATTTTCCTACATTGGATAATAGTATGTTCATGAAAGCACAGTGTAGCCATTAACACATTGCCCACTGTGCTTGTTGGTGATGAAAACAAATGAACCTTTCTCTGCAGGAGTTAGCAAATTTCAAACTGACTGGTAAAGTTAGAGGTAAACAGATAGAATGGACATCTCACCGCCGCATCTAACGAATACAACGACATCAGTCTTGTGGAGTGGCTGTAATAATAATATAATAATAATAAATTGAATTTATATAGCGCTTTTCATGGACTCAAAGTCGCTTTACAGGGCAGGGTAGATTATAAAAACATAACAAAACAAAACAAGCAAACAAAACAAGTAGAACAAAACAAGACACAGATGAAAAAGGGAGGGGGGCAGGTGGACTATGGGTAGGCTGAGGTGAAGAGATGGGTCTTGAGGCGGGACTGGAAGATGGTGAGGGACTCAGAGGTGCGGATCTCTTGGGGGAGGGAGTTCCAGAGCCTGGGAGCTGCTCTGGAGAAGGCTCTGTCCCCAAAAAGCAGGTTGGACTTTGGATGGAGAGGACTGAGGTGGATTGAGGACGTGAGGGTTTAAGAAAGTAGTATGAGGCCAGATGGTGGAGGGCTTTTAGGTGAGGACCAGGATTTTGTAGGTGATCCGGAAATGGAGCCAGTGGAGTTGTTTTGGCGAGTGATGTGGTGCCAGGATTTGGAGCAGGTAATGAGGCGGGCGGCTGAGTTCTGGACCAGTTGGAGTCGGTTGATGTTGGTAGAGCTGATGCCGAGGAGAAGTGAGTTGCAGTAGTCCAGTCGGGAGGAGATGAAGGCGTGAATGAGTCTTTCAGCAGCGGGGGTGTGAGAGAGGGTCTGATTTTGGCGATGTTGCGGAGGTGAAAGAAGGAGGTTTTAATGACTTGACGGATGTGAGGCTCAAGGGAGAGGGTGGAATCAAAGATAACGCCAAGGTTGCGGGCCTGGGGAGATGGGCAGACAATGGTGCCGCGATGGTGAGAGTGGGGTTATTGGTTTTGCTGAGTGTGGATTTGGGCCGATCAGAAGGAATTCTGTTTTGTCGCTGTTGAGTTTTGAGGAAGTTGTGTTGCATCCAGGTTTTAATAGCTGACAGACAGGAGTTGATGTGGGAGAGGGGAGGATTGTGGGGGGATTTGGTGCTGAGGTAGATCTGGGTGTCGCCGCATAGCAGTGGAAGTCCAGGTTGAAGTGGCGGAGTATCTGACCAAGAGGGAGGATGTAGATGATGAAGAAGGAGGGGGCCAAGTACGGAGCCTTGGGGAACACCTTGAGTGACTGTGGCTGTGGCAGAGGTGTGGTTGTGGAGAGAGATGAAATGGGATCTGTTGGAAAGGTAGGAGTGGAGCCAGCTGAGTGCAGTACCTTCGATACCGAGGTCTTTGAGTCGGGTGAGCAGGATGTTATGGCTCACAGTACCGAAGGCTGCACTCAGGTCGAGGAGGATGAGGATGTTGAGGGAACCGGTGTCAGCAAAGGTGAGGAGGTCGTTGAGGACTTTGAGGAGAGCGGTTTCTGTGCGTGTAGGGGGCGAAAACCAGATTGGAGAGGTTCGAATAGGTTATTGGCAAGAAGATGGGTTTGTAGTTGTGAGGCGACTATGCTTCCAGGGTTTTAGACAGAAAGGGGAGGTTGGATATTGGGCGGTAGTTGTTGAGAGAGGAGGGATCCAGACCAGGTTTTTAAGGATTGGGGTGACAGCGGCAGTTTTGAAAGCAGAGGGGACAGTTCCAAGGGACAGTGAGGAGTTGAAGAGGTTAGTGAGGTAGGGGCATAGGACCGGGAGGCAGGACTTCGGAAGTGGAGTAGGGAGGGGGCAAGGGAGCAGGTAGTGGGTTTGGAAGAGCTGATGAGTTTGGAGATTTCAGGAGGAGTAATGGGTTAAACTGGGAGAGGAGAAGTGTGGAGTGAGGAGGTCGGGAGGTCTGGAGGGATGGAGAGGGGAGGAAGTCCAAGGTAGGTGCTGGAGTAGATCCTGGAAGGTCAGATACAGGGGATAGGGATTTGTAAATGAGATTGATTTTGTCAGTGAAAAAGTGGAGGAATGAGTTGCAGAGATCCGGAGTAGAGGTAAGGAGGCTGTTGGTCCGAGGCTTGATGAGGTTGTTCAATGTTTTTTTTAGAGAAGAGGGTTTTTTTTTTGTTTGTTTTTGGGCAGATTGGTCAGTAATGATGGTTGGAAGGAGTTAGCAATGAGATGGGATTTATAGGCTTCATGATGGACTGTGAGGGATGATTTCTTTTGTCAGACGTTCCTGTTGGCGGCCAGTTTGTTTCATTTTCCGGAGTGCAGGTGTGTACGAGGTGAAGAGGTGTTAAAAGTGACGAGTTTTTGTTTTGAGGGGGGCCAGGGTGTTGAGGGAGGTTGACAAGGTGGAGTTGAGGTGGTCTGTGAGGTCATCGGGTGAGGTGAGGGTTGAGTCCAGGTGGAGAGTGGTGGAGAGCAGGTCAGAGAGATGGTGGGGATTGATAGATTTGAGGTTGCGGAAGGTGATTTCTCTGAGGAGGCGGGGGCGGGGGTTGGAGAAGGGATGGTGAACCGTATCAGTTTGTGATCAGAGAGGGGAAAGAGGCATGGATGGAGGTCGAGCACTGGTTGGTTGGTGGAGCAGACCAGGTCGAGGATGTGACCTTTTTCATGGGTGGGGAATGTGACATGTTGGGTGAGAGAGAAGTTATCCAGTAAAATTTTGAATTCTGATGAGAGCTTGCATGTGGGGGAGTCCATGTGGATGTTTAGGGATGGCAATGTCGGTTTGTCGGTTGGTCCACCACTTTGGTCCAGACTGAAATATCTCAACAACTATTGGATGGATGACATTTGATACAGACATTCATGGTGCCCAGATGATGAATCCTTAAGACATTGGTGATCCTCTGACTTTTAATATAGCACCACCAGCAGGTCTTTACAAAGTTGTTACCTATCCATTGAAATATTTCAACATCTATTTAAAGATTTTCATAAATTTGTGTGCAGACATTCCCAGAGGATGAATTTGAATCCTACTGACTCTGGTGAGTTTTCGTGTAGCGAAAACATGTATGTAATGTCCAGCATGTTAGCATTTAGCTCAAGTAAGTACATCCTCATAAAGCTGCTAGCGTAACTGTGGACCCTTACTTTTGTTCCATGTAAGTTAAGGCTAATGAGATTAGTTTATTAGCTGGCAAGTGCGGGAAATACCCCAGAATTTGTTTTTGATCTGATACTAAGAAATTCTACTTCATATTTAAAGACTAAAGTCTGAGTCTGATTTACTCTACTCGGTCAATGTTCAACTAATTGTGTTGTTTTATATGACTTGTCAGCTGGGATCCATGAGTCCATTTTAGATGTCAGGTAAGAGTTTCAATATTGGCCCTGTTTCAGTTTGGTTAATTGTGGTGCTGAATTAATGCTGTTTTCACATTAATCATACATCATCTAATGATACAGGCAATTTCTGCCATGTATTAATAGTGGTTTTCATTAGCCTTGACGCAGCTAATGTCTCAGCTCATTTCATTCTTGCTTTCAAATGCTTTGTTGTCATTACCTCTACATCAGCTAATGATTCAATCACTTCTGACCATGCTCCCCACCCCCCCCTGTTGTAGCATAATTTCTTTTGTGGATGACTAAGGCTTAAAAAAAGTGTATTTTTCTTCTATTTTTTTTAGCTTTTACTTTCCAAATATTTATTTCTACATTGTGTCTCTCCTGTTGGCTCATGATTATGTGCTCTTGGTGCTTTACACACCACACACTTGATCTTTTTTTAAACTGAGAACCATTTTGTTTGGGTTAGAGGGCTTTCAATCAAAACCCAATTAAAGTCACATTCACAGACACACACACACACACACACACACACACACACACACACACACACACACACACACACCACATACACACTACAATAGAATAAAAATCCTCTGGCCTATACAGTAGTTATTGGATTCTTTGCCCTCAACTGTACAGAGTATCATCAGCTGTATAAATATTTTTCATTATATCAAATAATTGACTAGAATCTGTTGAGATGACTGTATGTTGTCCCTCACCTGGGCATTGTCGCTTCATTTGGTGGCTATTTCTTGTGTGTATGTGTGTGTTTGTGTGTGTTTGTGAATGTGTGTGCTCACAAACAGAAAAGCAGCAGAGATAGCTGATCTTCCCATTTCCTCATGTAAATATAAACTTGGTTTGGGGTTTTCAAGGCTCTCTGAAAGCTTTGGGATCAAGGGCTGATATCCCTCCGATTTTGCTCGCACACACACACTTACAGACACATGCACACAAAGGTAGACACGCGCGTACACATAAGTTACCCACTCATAATCAGTGAGATCTTTTAACTGGGGCTCTGTGGGTAAAGCTTTTATTTAAGTCTGACAGTCAGTTACAAACAGGACCTCTGTCTCTCACAAAGGCGCTCACACACAATACACACGTTTTACAGGGCAGTAGATGCTGCAGCTATTAGCAGTAATTATGAATGAGTGACGGGAAGGCCCCGCCATTTGTTACTTACACATCAAGGCACACAAACAGCAGAGCACAGAGGTAGGGGGAATGAGATGAGAACGAAGAGGCAGCTCTGTTGATCCAAGTGACACACAAGCTTCATCGTTTAAGAAATGTTTTGCAACAGCTGAAGTGCACTTGCATTTGTCCTTCACCCATCTGACAAATATTATTGGAGGTTCAGAAAAGGTGTAGGAGGAAGAAAACAACGATAGTTAGGGACCGTAAGAGTCTAACAGAAAGTATGGCAAAGGAAAATGCATTAGAAAATGGACATTAATGTAGCTGCTTATGCTACAAGTGTCACAGCAAGTCAGAAATAAACACGTATATGTATTCCCCTTGGGTGACAAAGAAAAACCCCTGTGATAAAATGTGATAAAAACACAAGCACAAGATCAATAATCTGTATGTGTGATACAAAAACAAATGGGTGTGGAAAAACCTTGGGAGGCCCATGAAAACATGTAAAAAACTAATTCAAGATGACAAGCAAATACATAACTGCACTGAAAAACAGAAACTAATTGACAGCCCAAAACAACAAGATGGAAAATAACAAGATCCATTAAATGACCAGGGAAATAAACAATAATTAAAGTCGCCACAAGGTAGAGAAATGCTGTAACTCCTTAGGGAGGACTGTGTGGTAATAAGTGGTATAGTATACAGGGTGTATGGAAAAAAATACACATGGAAATGGAATTTATATTCAGAAAATGTGGAGTTACACCTGAAAATGTTGTCTAAGATGTGTCTATTGTATAAATTCTGTCTTTTACACGCTGTGTTATTGTGTTGTGCTGAGATTTGTCAGTGCACCTGAGCTGTATGTTTAAAACATGTAGAGAAAACGGATTCTGCTGCAATGATGCCGACATGAACAAAGGAAAGAATGGGAGAAGATTCAAGGATGGCAATTATGTGTTTCTTCTGATGCCATGCTGTTCACCAATTGGTTTGACCTGAGATGTGTTTTTTTCCAATGACACTGACAAACCTCTTTTATTATCATCACCTTGGAAAGATTGCAGAAACAGTGACCCTCTGTGGCAATACTTTTAGAATTGAGTGCTAATACCAAAAGAAACATCCTTATGGCTGACTGGAAGCACTGCTGATATACCCAAAGACATCTATGATTAATAAATAGGTGTGCAGAACATTGACTCCATTATTCAATGAAAAACATTTTTGAGTACATTTGAAAAACAACTGTTTTTACAGAGAAACTACATTTAGAAAGATTATTACAAACATAATTACAAACATAAATAGGTAAATAACTGCAACAGACAAAATTAAAGCAATCACATTTCTAATTAACGAGATATAAGGGTGGGTTTTAAAATGAGATTTTAAAGTGCTGATACTGTAGATGGGGATGTGTACACCAAAATGCTAAAGGAAATAACCTCAAGAAAATTCATCTCATGCAAATTTTTAAATTTGAATAATGTTGCAAGAGCAAGGATAATTTTGTACCATTTAAATGCATGAACAGATCCCTCTATGCTCCATTTCCTCCATACCATAATCCATGCTGCAAGTAGGCCTAACTCTGCACTCCTTTTTATGTTTTTATTTACTGATCTACAATGTCAGTATGAGAATGTAAAAAAAATGTTATATATAAGTGAGACCAGCTAGCCTGGCATAGCCCTATTTTGCAAATGCGTAGACGGGAGCCTCTCACTTTATTTTAGATTTCCAAGGGGCGTTATCAACGGTGCAGCCCAAAATACCTCTGCACGCAATTGAATAGACCCAATCAGAGCAACGGAAGAACTTATCGTCTTAAACCCGCCGGGTAAACAGGTGTGATCTAAGTTCCTGACAGCTGGAAGTCATTTTGAATGGGAGGGGGCAGGGGCAGACGTGTCTTCAAGAGCAAATGAAACATGAGCTGACAGATTTGTCTGGTTTCCAGGCTAGAGACCAGTATGTTTACTTTTGAAACATTTCTCAAATTTGAAATGCCTTTCTGTTCTGCAACCTATACGTTTTCTACGATGTCGTGCAAAATGCTTTTTCAACTCGAATGACTTTAAACTAAACAAAGTCAGACTTGATACATGTAGCCTACAGTGAGAGGGAATGATGGTGTAGCAAAGTAAAGGATAAGGGCAGATGGACAGGAGGTAGAGGCACATAACAGGTGAACAGTAATCATCCGAGAGATTTAGTGTAAAAGAGGACAGGACCGTATATAACCACATTACTGCTGGCTTTTGTCTCACTGTCTGTCATTTGAAAATACATTTTTATTACGACAAAGCGTTAATTTCTTATTGTGTTTTTTGATTTAATATTTGTATATCTGTTGTCTCATATATTGCTTATACATGCGTATGTGCAGAAGATGCATATGCTGTAAAGTAATTTACTCTCTCCAGTAATTCTCATTCAATCTCCTGGAAATATTTAAGGGCTTCATATGGTCTTCATTTCATTGAAGTGCATACACACAGACACCAACATGTGCATGAAGTTTTGCACATAAAGTGGGAGAAAAAAAACATCTATTTATGAATTTGTTTTTGATTTACACTCTCCTGAGAAGCCCTTCATAGAGAACAAAGTACCCTATGTATACTATTAATAAATGGAAAGAAAGTGGACGAGGGGAATGCTATCTCGGCAGTGGTGTGTGCGCTATAGGTATCGATAAAAAAGAGGACAAAAGAAAGAAAGAAAAAAAAGATCTTGCCTGAGGATGTGTGAATGAGGTGGTGCTTATGTGTGTGCTCATGTGCGTGCGTGCCCTTGAGCATGCTGACAAAACGAGATCAGCTTTTCTACAACCTTGCTAGCCATGCATGAATACAGTATGTGTTTTTACTCCGACCACTTCTTGTATCGATTACTGTGGCAGGGAAGGAAGTGCCTGCAAAAGGATGCTCGCAAGTGGCCCCACACACAAACAAACACACACACATGCTGCTGTACTATTTGAATTGTAGAGGCAACACATTTTCACATGTAGCCCCTCATTAAACCTGTTCTGTGGAAAGACCTTCGCACTACTCTCTTTGGAACCTCAAATACGGCCGGAGAGAGAAATATAATAGGGAGGGAGGGGGGTGTTGATGCGATGATAGAGGCTGGTAAGGAGGAGGAGATGATGAAGAAAATGTGAACATGAGATTGGAAGGGGGAGAGCAGGAAGACAGCGAGAAAGAGGTTACAGAGGTTGCTGCTGCCAAGATGATGAAAATTAAAATGAGGATTAGAAAGGGGGGGGGGCAAATGACAGAGAGAGAGAGAGAGAGAGAGAGAGAGAGAGAGAGAGAGAGAGAGAGAGAGAGGAGGAATGGTGTCACAAGAATGCCCTCTTCTCTCTGTGTCAAGTAATATTTATTTCTCTCTCTTCCCCATCCTCCTCTGCAGTGAAAGTAAACCTGCAAAGAACCTGTTTGCTGGTCATGCCCTAAGTGCCCGATGCTCATCCTACTGAAGCATTACATTAACTGACTCTGTGTGTGTGTGTGTGTGTGTGTGTGTGTGTGTGTGTGTGTGTGTGTGTGTGTGTGTGTGTGTGTGGGTGCGTGTGTGGGTGTGTGTGAGCTCTGAGGGGGTTTAAGTCAGACGGAGGATTTCTCCCTTCATGGACACAGATCTGGGAACAGCTTTCCCTTAAACCAAATCCTTATTCTAACCATCAGAGCGTAAACGGGACTACAGACTTACATTCAGCGAGTACAAGCAGCTTCACCCTCAGCCTGTGGGAAGCAGCTGACACAACAACACACACACACACACACACACACACACACACACACACACACTAGAGTCTAGACACATGCACGTGACTGTGTTCCCTTTTCTATATCAGCAGGTTCCATCTTTGATGTTATTTTTCTCATGGTTAGCCACACTGAATGCTCACTGTGTCCTGCTCAGTTTTCCCTTTTATGTTTTGTGTGTGTGTGTGTGTTGATGTGTGTGTTTGTGATTGTACAATGTGTAAGTCACATCTCAATGCCACCACCATGTGCATATGGCCAAACAACTTGAGGAAGGCGAGATTAGCATTTTGCCACCATGATTAGCATTTTCCGCCCACATTAACCGGTTAATGTTCACATTCAGCAAAACAGTTGGTCAGTGTGAATATTTAACAGATGCTTACATTCACTGTAACACAAAGACATGTTTGTCACCTTTTTTTTTTTTTTTTTTCTCTCTCTCTCTCTCTCTCATCTCTTTAATCAACACATAGTGTGGCCAAAACATCTCTCACTGTCATCATTAATACAGATAACAATTTCCTCCATATGGTATTTGACTTCTTCACCATTAAGAGGGCTCGTGTGCAGACATGGGGAAATGTGAGGCATTCTTATTTGCATGTAACATGCAAGCATTGCTTTTTCATGGAAATGCATATTTCCTGGTTAAAACGTGGGTTTCCTACAGATGCCAATGCCCTTACGCTGATGTGTGTGAGTGCATATCTGTTGACTCTTGGTGTGTTCATGTGTGTATGGGGAGATGGGGTGATATACGAGGGGGCTGACCTTTGAGTGCGCCGATACTAGATGAATAGTTCATTAGGTTGCCGAGGCACCAACAAATGGTCACATTCTCAAACAGCGGACAGGCGCTCTAAAGAGACCAATTAGGATTGATCATCAGCTCCTATTAGCGTTGTTATACACCAACGTGGTGCGATTGCTTAATGAGAAGAGTCACAGGAGAGATGAGAGGATAAATGAAAGACAGATACAGTATATCAGCCTCCTTTAGGAAGTGTTTCCCCAAAGCCTTCTCTATTCATTGGGTCACATAGGGCGGGGTGGCAAGGGGGAGGATGGATTTGGCTGGTGATTAGTGTGTGTAATTGATTAAAGACATGAGAGGAAGTGCTGGTTGTCTAAGAATTTTGCTTCCTCTATAAACTCCCATTTGAGATGTTTTCTTTTAATGATATTTTCAAATATTTATCTTTAATTAGTTAAATAAACAGCAATTTATATTTATGTTATGCCTTTTAGTTTTAATTATTTATTTAATTTTTGTTTAAGAGAAGTTCTGTTTATTCTTTTTCAGTTTTGCAAACGGCGCTAGATACTATAATACCCATGAGCCTTAGCTGATATTTCTATGGAGAGGCCAGTCAGAGGCACAAGATACAGTACAACGCTCGTGCAATTCAGGTACAAAAACACTGCGGGATGTTGCTGAATTTATTCATTATGACCTGCAATGAAAATTTTATCAATTTAAACTGCTCATCAGGTTTTTACAAATCATAGTTTTTAGCCTTAGCTTAGGTATTTATTTCTGGGAATTTAGAAATTTTAGCAACTTAGGTGTATTTAAAGGGAATTCATAAGGTGGGTATTCATTTGGTTAGTTGCAATACTTTTAGGTGTGAGATATTAAATCTGAATACTTTTTACATCAACAAAATTGATCAATAGATCCTAGTTGTCCTTGTTTTAGGAATGTTTAAACTCCATTTAGACCTCTGTGATGCTGAATATTATTAACAGAACATATAACTGATTAGTTGAAGATGTGAAAGATGAAAAATCAAGAAATCTTTTTTTTTAAATTTGAGAATGTGAGATTTTCTTAAGGTGTCTAGTCCTGAATTGTCTAAAGTGGGAAGGGGAGTGCATGGGATGATTTTGGACTTGTGACCTCCATATTTTTTACAAACCTTGTACCTCTTGACTTTTCACCAAAGAGCCAGATATTTTCTAGCACAGCTGCTCAACCTTAGTACTGATCATTCAACCAGGAGAGTTACATGCCCATTCAAGCCTTGGAAGTGCTCCAGCTGTCAGTCACCTAACATTGTCTATGCAGAAAATGAACTTCCAGATGTAAAAAATGACTCATATATCCTGAAATATGTATAGTGGTATAAGGGGACCAAAGAAGAGACAAATGGAAGAAGTGTTTGTCATCCATCCAATGAAACTGGACATTCTGTAACGTTTTACTTTTAAGTTTAATATTACATTTCACTAGGCAGTGCTGTTTTAATACCATACTTCTAAACTTCTATACTACCAAAACATGCCTTGCAGATGTGCTTGGATGATTCAGTTAGCATGCCAGTGTCGAGATGTAAAAAAAACAAAAAAAAAACCTCCATTTCAATGTATAAAAAAGGAGAAAATGGGAAACACTAATGTACAGGCGAGAGGTTTTCTATTTTTATACCATCGAGAATAACACCCTGAGCACCTGCTGGGAGTAAATCACCAACAAGTAATCAGTGTGCATGATGGTGTGTGTGCGTGCTCGCGTGGTGGTCAGGAACAATGTGATTTTTTATGAGTGTTAGGCCTGTCTTTATTGCGCTCTCTCCCCTTTGGCCTCTCTGCCCCTCTCACTCCCTCAGTCCTCTTCCCCCTCCATCCGTCCTCTCCGGTGTTATGGTGACGGATCCGAGTGGCACAGCTTATCCCGGCACACTGGAGCAGCTCTTTGGATCATCAGCCTCAGTTGCGCTAAGACCCGCAGATGAGAGAGGGAGCGGAAAGACTTCGTTTTCTCTCTCCCCCCCCCCTTTCCAACAATAGAAAGCTATTATTCCCTCCTATGCTTTGTTCTTTTGTTCGCCTAATGGTGATCACTTATGGGTCCCACGTATGCTCTTTTGACTCTGAGAGGCGACTTTGACACCTATTGACTCACGCTTCACATTTTCACACTTTGTGTGTTTGACTTAAACAAGAAGACAGAAAGGAATATTCTATTTGCTGTCATTATGATTTCCAACTAAGGGTTTTGCTTTTGCCAAGAACTGTGAAAGCTACAGGAATCTATTTTATATTCATACTGTGTATAGAGTTAAAAAGTTAAAATGTAGGTAAAAAAAAAGCATTTAGCAAGTTGTTACCCACAGTAAATACAAATGTAGGTCATTTGATTTTTCAAAGCTATGATTTTCCTTTCATTTCAGCTCTTCCCTCATAAAACAATCAATAAATGATGAACTGCTCATGTATTAAATAATTGAATATACTCTGTCCAATTTGACTTTCACCTAATCACAGTCTTTTGTTTCTGCGTCTATCTCAAAATCTTGACCCAATTTATTTCACCATCAAATGGAGGTAAAAGAAAGCTTGTATTTGTCAGTAGAAATGAAGTATTTCTTTCATCCATTACAATCCAGGGCATTGCTCAAAAAACAAAGGGATTGACGGCCATCTTTGATTGCTGTAGGAGCCTTGTTAGACCAACACAACCAAAACAAAGGTGAAAAATGATTTTGTTTGATTCTGTTTTGAATAATGCATTTTAAGGGTTTACCGTATGGGTTCATCCTGAGCCATTTTCAAGCTAGCAGTAGGGAATCAGAGTAATGCTCAGGGGAAATTCAGCAGAAAGCCAGACCGTTGTGACGATTGACCGAACCAGTAAACATTAAGGCTGATAGCAATGGGATGAAATGACAGTAACAGTAACGCTGCATTGCATTCATGCCACGTTTCCTCGGAATCTCCTGCGCTTGTGAAGGCAATCTGAATTTAAAACGGGAATGGTGGACTCCGCCACTAACAATGAAAACTACTTAATTGAAAGGTAATTACAGAATGCAAATACATTGCATGGCTATTGCTGGGGAAAAAAAACTCTTACTCTCTACTTGTCAGCTGGGTCACCTGGAGGTTTGCTTTTGGATTCCTTATTCAAGAAGACAGAGAGAGATACCCCCCATACGATGAAAGAGCCCTAATTAATGTTTCATATTAGTTACTTTTTAAATCTAACTCTAGCCAACAGGCCCTGGGCGGTGCTTTGAATATGCGCACTAATGTTTTTATGCTCTACCTCACCTCTGGCTATGATTTAATAACATCTTTCTCAGCTCTATGTCCAGAGCTTTTCTTTTTTTTCTATTAGCGAGCCTTAATTAGCTACATCTTGGAGCCTCTCGTCTCCATCTCTCCACTCTACTCTCTCTCCCCCACCGCTCTCTGTTTCTTACAGCCAGAAGACAACTACCTGTCACTCTTCTTATCTTCTCTTCTATTTTTCTTCCCTCCTGCTTCCGACTTGTTTTCGTCCTCCTCACACCCTCTACAATCACTCACACATATAAGAAATGACACGTCCCTGCCTTGGGCCAGCAAAGTCTGAGCTATATCTGTATGTCTGCGGATGTGTTTGCATGAGTGATTGTGTGTGTGTGTGTGTGTGTGTGTGTGTGTGTGTGTGTGTGTGTTTTGCTTTGTGCAACTAATCTGATATTCACATGTCCTCCCTTTAACCTGCACACGTAACATACCACGGGGGACAGCTAAAAACAGCAGAAAATAACACAAACACACACACACACACACACACACACAATCAAAACATCTGATGCATCTAAACTTGGTAAACAGTTTACAGCCTGTGGACATCAGGAAGAGAAAGGATGGAGAGGAGAGGAGCAACAGAGAGGGACAGACAGGCATAAGATCGATAGACAGAAAGAGAAATATTCTCTCCAAGCTCTTGTTCTTACAGCAGGATTTGCTGAGATTGCACATTTTACTTCAATACAGACGAGGAAATATTAGAGTATGAGATTGAGTGTGTGTGTGTGTGTATGTGTGTTTGCATGTGTTTGGTTAAGCAGCTGCAGATTAGTGGAAGGTAATGGCACTGTATTGTGTAGAAGGAGTAAAGCTGTAAAGCAGTGCAATATCTGAGTTGGAATGGATAAACAGGGGCGAGAGCGGCTGTATGTGGGTGTGATAGTGTGTGGGAGAGAGAAATGCATGAGTGAGTATTACTGTGGCTAGCCTATACATATGAATCATGTGTCGAGTGTTAAATAACCCTTCATATCCCACTGAAACACGCTCACAGTAATCAGGGTGACTGTCAGTGCAACCAAAGTCCCAGGCCACTTTGCTATGACTTAATCAGGATGATTGTAGATGATAAACGAGCACACACACGCACACACAAAGTGATTGGATCTACTGAAAAACAATATAGCTGAGCCACTGTGCGCCTGTGGAAGAATGAGGGAAAATTACCAGTCAAAGAGGGCAGCCTGCAATCTTGCGGTGCACAAAAGGCTTTAAGTCTAATTTGAAATAATTCTAATTTAGAATGAGTATTGTGGTTAGTGTGTATTATCCCACCATGCTATTGTGCCTGGAGAACACTCCACTAATCAGGATTTGAGTAAAGTTTGTGTCCGCCTGCGCAGACCCAGGGAACAAAAAGCAGCGATATTTCAGCTCACACGAATGGCCCCTCAGCAACATAATGGTGACTCCTTCAAGCAATCTGAATCACAGCCGATTGAGGGTGTTCAGTAGACTTTGGAGTTTGCATTATTGGTACGTTTAACTCAAGTAAAGGCAAAGTATTTGTGACTCAGACAACAGAGTTAAGGAAGGTCTTTAAGGAAGGTTGGTGTTAAAGGCAGATTAGTTTTACTGCATCAGTTTTTTTGTTGTTTTTTTATCTTGAAGTGGTGCAGCTTGTTCTGAACTTGAAAGAGATTTTTTTTCTTATTTTCTGTGTTGTTGAATATGTAAGGCTGCATTCTGCAAATATTGATTCTTATAAAAAATATTGACTATTATAGCTGCCTTAAGTGAAACAAAGAAATATCATCAGCAAAATGTAGTTAAAGTCTCAAAAGTAAAAGTACTCGTTCTGCAGAAAGAATATCCCCTGTGAGTGACATATTATTATACTTGTATATAACATTATTAGATTGTTAATACTGATGCAACAGTGTGTAAGTAGCATGTTGCTGTTGTAGCTGGTCCAGGTGCAGCTAGTTTTAACCAAAGGTCACAATGTAAATCTGAGGGGGTGTGAGAGGATTAATGCGGCAGGAAAGAAGAAAAAAGTTCTGCTACATGTATTTTTTAGACTATTCTCTAATCCTTGTTTTGTGTGAAATATTGGAGAGTTTTATCTCTTTGGGTCTCAAACAATTACTTAAATAAAACCATCTGATTGTTATGGAAAAACTCTGGACACAGGAAAACACAGGAGCATTTAATGAACACTCAATTGAGGAGAGAATCAAGCAGGCAGTACAGTTTAACCACTATGTGCTATTGTGCAGTGACATCCCAACTCTCTGAAGTTCCTGTCTTCCTGAAGGTGTATTTAAACTCATGCTGGAGGCGTTAAGTTTAGCTGAACCTTTATTGTAAACAAAGATATTGCAGGCGACTAAACACAGGCGCTTAAGCCTAGTTAAGCCTATCTCTCTCTCTCTGGGAAGAATGCAAAAGTGTGGCAGTCCCACTAACCTCCAAAAGGAGACAGTCCTGAAACAAAACATTCCCTTATCATGCAGATACAATTTTAAAATCTGGTCGATTTGTGAGGACTATGGTTAACTGCTCCTCAGACCTCTGCAGGGTAAATCCAGACAGCTGAGCTTTCTGTTGCACAACTAAAACGACTTTTGAACGTACATGTTTGTCTCTTTCACCGAACAAAGACGAGATTAATTATCTTGTTAAGTCATCATAAAACACATTTCGTTCAAACTGGACGGATACAAAATAAAACTCACCAAAACCATCTAGTTAGTCTTTGTACTGCTACAACAATCACCAACTCTCATTTGGTCCAAAGAACTCCTTAATTTACAGAGTAAAATGTGGAAATATACCGGCTCCACGTGCTGTTTCCCTCATGTCTGTTTCTGATGTCCCAGCTCCTCGATAAATTAGCATAATAAAATGATAAACACCGCCCAAAAATTGCCCTGCTGGTCTTAGTTTTCTTTTCCAGTTTATCTTCAGAACCATGAAGCAAGTCTCCAGCACACCTCTGTCCAAGTGAGGAGTAAAACCTTCATGCAGAGTAACGCACTCACAGGCTGAGCTGTCATCGGCGACAATATCCAACAAAAACTGCAAACGCTGGCATTCATTGCAGCAGAATTATTCGGTTTCTGTTGGTATCGGAGTGCAATTTGAGCAAAGGCACCCCCAGTCAGTGTTTTGCTGTCGGCAGCTCAGATTCTGAAGTCCCTGCTGCAGCCGCAGCCTCTCTTGGCCTCTCTCTGGCTGAAAAGGGATACGGTTGGATATCTGAGTCAGCCAAAACACCGTAAAATGTACGCTGTAATAAGATTTTGTCAATAACATCCTTTCGCTGATGGAAACGAAGCTAGTTTGCAATACAAGAGAAGAGAACAGGGAAGTTTGTGAACGGCATTGCACTCCCAGCTACCAAAGCCAAAGTAGTCCTCTGTAGTTCTTCCGTACGGAAGTAGAGCAGATTTGAGCCCCAGAGACACAGAGAACATAGGACATAATTGCAGGCTTTTTTCACACCATATCACTAACCCAGATAGATAGAGGTAAGTTGGAAAAAGGCTGAATTGTGCCTTTAAGTACAGTATTTGAGTAAATGCACTTACTTTCCACCACTGCACACAGAGCTGCATGCATGCTGTATATACTCATATGCAAACCGCAGACTCTCACACACAAAGAAGTGAGTGAGTGTCCCACAGTATTATTATTCAAAAGGTTCTGTCTTGGCTCTTATCTCCAGACACAGCAGCAGGATGGCTTTAGAGTATGGACTTAGTTTGAAGGACCTCTGTCGTCGTCAACAGTTTCTCCGAAGAGACAGAAAACACAAAACAGAAGGAAATGGCTTATATCAGCTAAAGATTTTGCTGAATTGAAAATGAAAAGCGGGTAATGTATTGAAATACATCTAATCCTTTGACTGGTCATTTATTTTGTCTCTCTCATGGGATGAGGGACTCACTTACTTTATTTCTCTTTATAGATCTCCCTTTTACCTCACCAGTGGCCACAGGTGTACCATAACTGTTAACATCTTTTTCTGGAGTCCCATTTCTCTCCTTACTCATCTCCCTCTCCCGCCCTCCCCATCAATTCCAAACCCTGAATTCACTCCATCCCTCGGTCTATCCCCCTTTTCTTGTCTCCGGCCAAAACAGTTGCAGCTACGGCCATTTTGACCTACTTCTAGACAATACCCCTTCCAGTCGGCCCTCCACCCCTTCTTTTACTTTCTGTCTCACAGTCAAACACTGGTCTTTCTTTGCAGATGCAGTGAATTTGTGAGGAGGAAACACTCATGGGGGGAAGTCAGTGTTCCCCTGTGTCTGAATGCCTGAGAGGTAACCTATTTAGGAGCAGAGAGAGAAGGAAAGATGGCGGGGTTGAATATAAATTCCATTTCCGTTTATTAGGTCAAAACCATTTAGGGTGTATGTTTGAAACACATATGTATGGGTGACACAAGTTCACTCCTTTTGTCCCTTTTGGCTACAGTGCAGTTCTAGAGAGTAGGCCATAAGGATGTTTTCAGATTTATTGCAAAATCGATACCAGTACATGGATCATATTCAGTGACCCCAAACAGAAAGATGAGAGTACATCCAAGGGACCTTTCCTCAGCAGTTTTGTCTCACTTTACATCAAATCAACTCTGCGCAAGCATTTTTCTTTACAGCAGAGAGTGAAGACAGAAGGACTGGATTTTCGCTGCCCTGTTACCACTCTACCACACTTGTAAAACTAATTTGATGTCAAAGGTTGCAGGACTTTTATGATGCTGCACCTTTGATAAAGGGAATCTCACTGTGTCTCTTACTGCTTGTTTTAGGTAAAATGCAATCTGTTCTATAAGCTATGAAATCTTTATTTCAGCAAGTCATTTAATCTAGAAATTACTAATTTTTTAAGAAAAAAAAAACTGCCAATAGGTTGAGTTAATTCCAATTGAGCATGGTACAAGTCTTTTTCTTCAGGTGTCATTTTTCATCATGATGATGGTAAAGCAAATTGCTTTTTCCTTGCCTTGATTTAAGTTATTTCCTGAAAGTTCAGCAGCTACAGTAGAAACACGAGGAACTATCTCACCCCAGTTAAAAAAAATGGTTGAAATATTGAATGGTATGAATACTTAATGACTTGTAAAGCTCTTGCGTTTTATTGCTATGTGAAACAAATTTCAGACTGCAGCAGAAAAGATAAGATGCTGGAGTGTATCTCAGGCAAGCAAGAGTCCCTGAGAAGAAGTTTATCCCCTGCATCATCTCTGGACACAAGTCTGCATATCTTGTTACTATGACAGTGGATTTATTTCCCCTATACTACCAAAAGTCTTTTGCTTGGTCTTCCAGATGGTGCAGTTGGCAGACACAACATGTTTGACAGCAGAGGCATAGCATTTCTCTGAAATGCTATCAAAATGCAACTTTCATTAAAAGCACAGAAAGTCTTTCAGTATATACAGTATGGCGCTATACTGCATGAGCTACCTTCGTAGTTATTTGAATATTACAGTTATTTACAATCGCTAACATTGTTTTGTCCAATCTGTATTCACATTTTCAAAACTCTAAACACAATTAGCCCAACATCGGTCTGTTCAGGCCATACCATTATCACAAAGTATCAAGTCATGTTGTTCCCACAAAATATGCAGTCAATTAACCCATTTCTGAAATGTTAATTTCTTCTTTACATACAAGCTTGCCCAATACCAAAATGATGGATCTTGCTTATCTTATTTACAAATGCTTGCACACAACACTTCAGAATTGAAGACTTAGTGGTCAAAACCCTAAATATTTTTAAAAGAATAGTGAGCGGGTCAAGGAACTCAGGCAATAATATGTCCAGGTATATTGTCTATCGAATGTTTTGCTCTATAGTGAGTTTTTTATTTGTTACTCTACATGTAAACAGGAGTTACAGTACTGATACAGATTAGATACTGTACTAATCTCATGGATTAGAACAGGAACCTGCATTCCCTTCTGTGCCTTTATATTTAATTGAATTGTTTTACAAATTTGGAACCAAACGCCACATAGGTTGGATTATATGTTGATCACTGACTGCAATTTTCTGTTACTAATAAAGCTTTTACTTCTGCAATTCTGTCATTTTTGTACTGTACATTCTATAAAGTAAAGATGACTCTTTCACTTTTGCATAGTTTGTTGCCAAAAATGCACACATTTGACCCTCAAGCTAAACATATAGGGTGGTTTAAAGTGAAAGGAAACTGAATTACAAAAAGCAATGGATTTAGCATTGTCTATTGTATTCAGGTAGAACTGAAACATGCAAAGTAATGCAGTTTTTTTAATGTTATTAACTGAAAGAAAGTTGTTGTCCTATGATTGACTATCTGTTCCTCTTGGGGGGGAAAAACGTGGTAGTGTTTTTGACCGAATGATTTGATTTTAAGTCAGGTTTGTGGTGTTTTGATATAGAGTTAGTGTATGAAGAAAACAAAAATGTTTGCATTTTGAAATGTAGAGTTGGTATTTAATAAACAAAATGTGGTTTTGAGCAGTAGATGCACTATTTGGCCAATTTTGTGAGTTAGTTTATGCAGCTAATGAGGAAGATGTGATTGCCGTTTGTCTGCATGTAATTACCTGCCTGCACTGATAGATTTCTGATGATTCTCTGAGACAGGGAGCAACCACCCCATTTGACAATATTGATCCAAGCAACATGCACATCTGAGGGAGCTATCCAGGACACGCAGCAGGCTAACAAGAAACATAATGATACAAGGTCAACTCTAAAGAAAGCAAAAGAAAAGAGACCAAACTCTTTTCTTTCCAGTTCACACAGCTGTTTTGCAACATTGTTGAGGCCTGATGCACAGAGGACATGTAAAAGACTTTATTTAGACATAACTCTCTATTGTGGATACTGTGTTGTACATTAGTTATAAGATAGTGGTAAAAGATAAAGATGTTTTTTCTTATTCTTGTTTTCTTGAAAAATGATTTGCTCAGCATGGCATGAACACAAGTCAAGTGTGTTCAGCAAAAGACAAAATTAAAAAGACACAGTAAACATTAAACATTCATTTCCTTCAGGGCATCTGCTACATTCCATTATTCATCTAAGAGCATGCTATATGTAAATGAACAAATTCTGCTTGACTGCGACATGAAACATGAACACTTGTATCCCTCTCTGCCTTGTATATCCCTTAAATAAAGGATTTGAAATGAGACATAATGCATATTCATAGTTTAAGCTCTTTTTTCACCGCCTGTAGGTACTGTAAAGGGTGTTTTAATTCTTCGTTTTCACAATGTGTGTTTCTTCTGCCGTGCATGGCTGTTAAAGACATCCGGTCATATAGAAATGTATTTGTGGCCATGTCTCTTCCTTGTGTTTTCCCTTTCCCTTGTGTCTCTTGTGCTCCTGTCTGTCTGTGAGGAAATATTTTACTTTGCCTTTCCCCCCAGTGAGCATGCATGCTACTTTAAAGCAACAACCCAAAATCCATAACTAGAAGCTGATCTATACCAAATACAAAATCTTCAGACTGAAAGTATCATTCACTCATTGTGTTTCATTTGTTTTCCCTACCACAAGCACTAATGGCAATTAAGGCATGATTAACGTTTTAAATACGTATGTTTAGGCATCAGTGATGTAGAATTGTACTAGTACACCGTGACATCACTGATGGGTGTGGTTAATGGTGCCAAGAAGCCAGAGAAGGTGGTGAAACTCTACTTTTCAGACTGATATTAAGATAGGTTAGGGCAATGGCATGGTCTTAGTTAAATATAAAAAAACTTAACTCTAACTAGACTTTAAATATTTAAAAACAAGTCCTGATATTTCCCTAACTTTAGTAACCTAAACCTAACATGTGGGACACAGAACACAAACCCAAGTCACCAGTGATAAAGTATCTAAATATCCAAATTATAAACCAGGCAGCAATTATATTTCTTCAAAAATGCATTTAGCAGAGCAAATTAGTACCATACATTTTGCCAAAGGTTTTTTTGGGCAAAATAATAGTTTTTTGGTTACAGCAGTTTTCTATTCTCCCACTACACCTGTTCGTGAGCTAGCAAGTTGGGTTCACCCCTCAAACCTAACTTTTAAACTTAGATGATATGTTTCTGTCCCTGCACTGATGTACGTTGGATCGTTCAATCCCTCCAGTAATACAGGGCTTGATGTTTCAATCCCCTCAACTCACAAGGAGCTGAAGCCATGGCCCTGTGAGGCACATCTACCAAAAATACATCCAGTAGCTTGTGAAGGTCTGACAGCAAACTTGATCTCCAGCTGTGATTCAAGGCGAGCAGTGACCCCACGCAGGATAGCGCACTCGTCACTTCAGGGGGGAAAAAATGCTGCTTTGCCTGTGGCTGTTTATAATGCTTCTTTAATCTAAAGCCGCCATGTGTCTTTATCAGCTGCAAACATCCATCTGCGTTTACAGAAACCCACTTAAGTGGCTCAACACACACGGTAACATCAGGCACACTTCCCCCGCCATGCGCTCTATCAATGTACCTGGCAGCGCATCCACTCACACCATTTACATTTCAAAGTCAGAAACATTTGCACAAACACACACACACACACACACGCACGCACACACACACACACACACACACACACACACACACACACACACACACACACACACGTTGCCATCTGGTTATTTCTGGTGTCTCTCATACCCATTGGTTTCCAGACCGTATGAGTGAAGCCTACATGTCGTTTTCAGTGGGGCTATACATGCTTGTGTTGATGCATGTTGGAATACAGTAGTAGGAGTGAATGTAACTGCATGTAATCCTTCAAATTACGGTTGTGTCTTTGTGAATCACAACCCGTGGCTGTGTGTACGTGTTTAAGCACCTGTTAACACAGTCTAGAGTTTGTACGTATCCAGCTGTGCGTGTCACCAGCTCTTTCCTATGCGTTCCGAATATGCACGTGGGTGTTGTGCGGGCCTGCATATTTGTGTCTAAGTGTGTGCGTGTGTGTGTGCATTTGCTGGCTTGTGGTAGAGGCTGTTGCATTGAGGAGGCCTTATCTGTCGTGTTCAGAGAGGTAGCTCTCATGGGAGATAGAGCTCTCAGCCGGAAGCATGGGCGCTGCTGAAAAGACTTTTGACACACACACCTACAGCTCTGGCTCAGCCAGTAAAAGAATGAACCGAAGGGAGACACAGCGGAAATATCGAGAAACAAATTTCACAGTCAGAGGTGGGAGGGCGCATAATTGAGGGGTGCTTGTGTGTCGACATGTATGTAAAAAACCTCTGTAATGTATGAATCAAATGTAAATTGATTCCAATCTAAATGAAGCAATGCAAATAGGCACGTGCATTAATGTCTGTTTATATGTGGGGTCTTGTTTGAATACATATTGTCTTAATTTCATTTATGAATGCACTTCCAGAGGTGGCGTGTGCATAATTTACACTGCAACATGAGTACTTGTGTGTGTGTGTGTGTGTGTGTGTGTGTGTGTGTGTGTGTGTGTGTGTGTGTGTGTTGGTGCGTCAATGTCCACGCACCTCTGGAGTGTCCAAATGCGAGTTGGGGTTAATGTGCTCACCCCTGGGCAGACGAGGCAGCTCTCACTCTCTATTAAACTGTCCTTCATCTGGGAGAAGATGAGGCCCATTATATCACAGTCCCCAGCTAATGACCACTAATCCCTCCCTACTGAGGAAAACGTGAGAGAGAGGAAGTTGGGTTGAGAAAGCTAGGGTCGGATGGAAGAGGAGAAAGAGTGTGACTAGAGGCAGGCATTAATATTCTAATGTATGGCTGTTATTGACCTCTCCCTCTCTCCTTTCACTTCTTTCCCTCTCTGTTCTCTGTTCAATTGCATCCACACAAACACACACACACACACACACACACACACACACACACACACACACACACCCTCCACCCATCCCATTGTCCTTCGTTCCTTCATGCAGAGATCGGTGCGAGGGAAACGGACTGTGAATGCATTAGTGTCATCATCATCATCAGGGGACACAAGGCTTCATCTGTCATCATCCCGCGACAGCTAGGGCAGTTCTCCACAGGGCGGGCTATTACTCTCCATTACCCACCACGCACACACACACATGCACACACGCACACTGGGACTGGGGTAATGAGGGGGTGCATCAGTGGTCGTCCTCACCCTCCAAAATCTGATACATAATGTTTTTTCATCACTGTCTGGTTAAAAATCTATAAATCAATTTCCCTCACAAAATACTGTGCCATTGAGCAGAGGAGAATATTTTTACCGACTTCTGCCGCAACTGATCCAGAATGAAATGAAATCATCTTCTGCTTGCAATACCCGCCCTACACGGTTACTGCTATCAGTCGGAGATGGAAAAATCTCGACACGCACTCACACACACCCAATGATGAAGATGAGGGAAAGATGGGAGAGAAAGGCGTAGAGGGGGAGATGAGAGCGTGAGGATGTCAGAGTAGAGATTTTTCAGAAACCAGTATGATCAATATTTCTCTATTCTTCATTCTATTAGAGTGGCTCAGAAACAATTCTCTGTTAGCTCTTTCTCGTGCTGGAATAAAATCTTCTTTCTCTCCCTTACTTACCAACTCTGGCTTCATTTTTACTCTCCAGTTGTGAAACCGTTACCATTAGTTGCAAGCATAGTTAGTTATTATTACTAACTGTGTGTGTGTGTGTGTGTGTGTGTGTGTGTGTGTGTGTGTGTGTGTGTGTGTGTGTGTGTGTGTGTGTGTGTGTGTGTGTGTGTGTGTGTGCGTGTGTGTTGTGTTGGTATTTGTGTGTATTTTATTCTTTGTTTATCTATGCAACATCAAGTCTGATGTCATTCGAGATAGACCCAAGTCACGTCTCAAATCTTTCATATCAATTCTTAAGGCTAGTCTCTAGTCCATTAGAGCATGTCCAAGTCAAGTCTCAAGTCTTTCACGTCTAATCTCAAGTCCTCTATGGCAAGCAAAAGTCAAGTCTCAAATCTTGGTCTAATATCAAATCATCAATGGGAAGTCCTTCAGTTTAAAGTCTTTTGGGACAAGGCCAAGTCATGTCTCAAGTCTTTTGCTTAAGTCTCAAGACTTTCACTTAAAGTCTGAAGTCTTTAGTCCTTTAGAGACTATTATGCTATGTCTCAATGTGTCTATGGCCAGTCCAAGTCAAGTCATCTTTCAAGTCTGAGTTCTTGCATGAAAAATCCAAGTCTCAAATATTTTGGGTCACATTTTAATTCCCTTAGGGCAATTCCAAGTCTGGTCTCAAATCTTTCCGGTCAGGTTACAAGTTCTATATGGCAAGTCCAAGTAACTTCTGAAGTCCTTAAAATCTAGTTTTAAGTAAAGTCTCATGTTCACATTTAGGGGATGTCTCAAGTCCTTCAGGGCAAATCCAAGTCCAGTTTCAAGTTAGTTAAAGGTCCAATATGTAATATTTGTACTGTAATAAATCCAAAAATGACACCAATGCCTCATCAGATATTGAGGAAACATGTTAAACTGAAATACTATCTTTTCTGACAACAATGCTAATTTCAGTATTTTTTCTTTTTGAAATTTACATTCTGTGACGGAATTTATGTTTATGTTTTGATCTGTGTGTTGTTATCAACGGCCCAGTTTGACAGCCAGGCCGGGTTGCCAGATATACCTGTAAAAACGTAAACCCAGCGCGCTACAGCTGTAACGGTAGTACAGCCATGAAAGCAGCAAACAAACAAACAGGATCAATGGAGATAGATTCTACCCGACCTAAAAAAAAGAAAACAGCATGTTTCTAACAGTTGCGTGACCAGAGACATAACAACCCCCTGGTAAATAATGGAGATGTATTTGAAAGATGGAGACAGCTTAGAGCCCAAAAGGACGCAGAGTTGGCTTATTTTCTCCTAAACCGGTAAGCATTAGCTTCAGGCTAATTTATCACAGCTACTAGGGACGGGCATTTTTTGTCATTTCAACCTTTGTGTTCTCACATTGAATTATATAGCTAGAGTACCCGAGTTGGTTACTCGCAAAAACAATTGAGACACAGCCAGTAAAGTGATCCTGGCTAACGCCGCCATGCTAACCCTGCTACCTGTTAACGTTACCGGAGAACCAGGCAAGCAGCCCACGGCTGTTTACAGCGTGTAGCCTCGTCAGCGGCTGGAGCCGACAACGGTGAGTTATTTTAAGCCACGAGAGGGGGGCTGTAAATCGGAAAGAGAGGACTGTGAGTTTGCAGTGTGTTTAGCGATTTTTGCCATAATTCTAAGCCAATGAAGTGTGTTCCGTCGGTAAGGTAGTGGTATTTTTAGCGTTGCGTATGTAATTCTAAGCCGAGGAAGTGTGCCTGACGGGGGGTGGAGAGGACGTGAGGTTGTTGTGTTTTTAGCGGTTCATACTGTAATTTTAAGCCGAAAAAGTGTGTCTGTCAGTTGGTTACAGAGCTGCGCGTGAGCACGGGCTTTTATGACTGTCAATATAGCCAGCATCTACCGTTAGCTACTCCGCTGTGCTGTGGAGTAATGTCTGGCTATGTGGAGAAGTGTGCCAGCAACGTTGTTGTGAATGCGCTGCGGCCTGGGCCGCACCCCCGTGAACTTCGGCGGGGTGCCAGGGGGCGGGGAAACGACTCTCCAGTATTTTGAATTGGTAGTGCAGTAACTATTTTAACCGCTAGCTGCCAGTATTACACACAATATTACATATTGCACCTTTAAGTCAAGTTATTAGGAAGGCAGGTCTTAAGTTCAGGTCAATACCTTATTTGTGTGACTTAAGATGCATTCCCAAGAATCAAGTCTGCAGCATGTGCTCTGCATTTATCCTACACCTGCTAAAATCTTGTCTCTCTTCATTGCACCTCAAATCAGTTAACTGACAGCCGTCACCCAGCAGACAGGCCCCTTAAGGTGCTGACGTCCAGATATACAGAGCGACATAAAAATTTAGCTAATCCATACACTTAATCCAAGTAGGCTATCTATTTTAAATTTTTGTCAGGTTGCCAGTTAGCTTTATGCTCATTTCTACTATCAAACTAAAGAGTAAAAATCAATAAACAAACCTTGCATGATTAGTGACTGGTAGCATTGCAGCTGAGGGAGCTGCATCCTGAATGTTCCTGACTGTGTACGGCTGATTTGCAGCTGATTTATCTTACACCAGTTGTCATGGCCCCCGAGGACACCAACCTTCTCTGCCAGCCATGACACTCAAATATCACAATAACTCAAACAGTCCGAGGGGAAGATTACATGGTGCATCATGCCATGACAGAAAAAGACTCTGAAATGCAGCACTTACTAACTGCGGGAACAGCAGGCTAACCAATATACTGTGTATCTAACTCAGGGTGTTAAAATGCCTTGTAGGGATTGTAGAGGTTTCTTAAACCCGCCACTTCACCCAGTGCACCTGCTGTACAGTCATATGAAGCACTCTAAAACTGGTTTTAGAAGAATTGCTCCGGTCGATATCTGAGGACTATGGTTAACCTTTTCTCAGATCTCTTCATGGTAACTCCAGACAGCTAGCTAGACTATCTGTCCAATATGAGTTTTCTGTTGCAAGACTAAAACAACTTTTAAAAGTACACATGTTCCACCAAAACAAGTTCCTTCCGAGCCTATTTTGCAGTGGCACCGCGGCTTTTCTCCAAGACGATTGTGATTGGTTTAAGAAATGCCAATAAACCAGAGCACGTTTTCCTCCCATCCCTGAATGCTATGTGGAGTAGACAGACCCTCCTGTAGTGCGCTTTGGAGGAGGGTCTGTCAAAGCCAGAGTAAGTGCTAATTAACAATTGTTAGCATGCTAACATCCTAAGATGATCATGACAAACATTACACCTGCTTAGCATTAGTATGTTAGCATTGTCATTGTGAGCAGGTTAGCATTTAGCTTAAAACACTGCTGTGACTACGAACAGGTTGTAGAATTTTGATGTAACTACATACACAATTTAAATAGTTTACGTTTACAAAATTACACACTTTTAAACACACATTGGGGGAAAACTGTTTTCAACTCAGTTCATAACACTTTCTTTTAAAATGCTTTAAATGATATTCTCAAGTGATATGAACTTTAAATATGTATAAGCATAATCTTGATTGCAAGATATCACCACTTTAAAGTCATAAGAAAACTCTGAAAGTAAGCGTATTGAAATGAGGACCATCATCTCATCTCATTGGGAGATTATCCACTTGTTTAGTTGTAAAGTATAATTTAAGGACTGCAAAGATGTTAAAAAACGGTGTTAAAATGAGTATTTTTGCACCGCACACAAACACAAACCTCTTGCGCTCATATCTGAAGCAACTCATTCAAGGGCATGTCACTTCTTGACTCATCAAAAAGCACAGCAATTTTCTGTAACGATTACCCAATGCCAATCACACAGGCCCTGATTAGCACTTGAGTAGTCACACTCATTTCCAGGAACCAGGAGGCCGTCTCTGGAAAAATAATACAGAAAAACACATGTATGCTCGCTCACTCCAATAACATCCACACAACCGATTCATGTCAGAGAAAGAAAAAAGCCAGAGAGAGTGGAAATGAGCACAATTTTACCATGAACTTTATATGACACTGGGAGGCACCAGTCACTCTGATTGTGAGGTGTCAGAAGTTATGTGAGAGCAACAATGCAGCACACAGCTATCGGATGTCATTTGTGTATAAGAGGACAAGAAGGTCAAAGAAAAAGGGACATAATGGAAGATCAATTACTCATTAGAAACCATGCCTTTCCTTTTTATTTGTGTTCCATTAAGCAAATGTTTATTTTCCAACCAATACAGCCGACTGAAATGATCTCCTATGACAGGGTAGAGGGGTGAAGATAGAGTGAACATGAGAGACAGAGGAAGTTAGTGTGTGAAAAAGAGATGAAGAATTCAGTTTGTGTGTGCATGAGAATGTAAGTGACAGGGCGTTTGCGAGGAGGATTTGCACAGTATTGATCTGTTGACCTGATGATCGCTTTGATTTAGTGTCACTCTATTCAGCCAGATTTCATGATTTAATTAGGAGCTTTGAAGCGATAGTATGTGTCGTTTTTGCGGATCAGAGTATCCCTCTCCTTTCAGATCTGTCTTTTGCAAAGCAGTCGGCCTGCCCAGCCACGCTCCATTCAATTTAGTTCAACGGCCTTTTTCAAAACAACCAAGCCATCGTTAAGACTATTCCTGAGTCAGATGCTAGGTGGATTGACTCTTTTGATCTCACAAAATAAATCTGGAAGTGTGATACTTTCGTCAGTATTTCCAAAGATGTGGAACTTTTTAGTTTACTGGTTTTACATTTCTTCTTTCCATTCTCTCCCAAAAGAGAAAGTTTCAATATACTTAGCAACAAAGTCTGGCACCTTTTAACGACTTCCATCATTTACAAGGGCTATATCTGGGTCTGTTATTGTCACTCAAATGCCCTAATCCTCTACGGATGCAATGACCTGTGGAAGAAATCTAGTGGTCTGGGACTCAAAAGTGGACAGACAGATGGATGGATGTGCACAAGGATGCGTGAAAGAAGGTGCCTTGAAAATTGGATTTCTCTCGCCTCTGCCTCTTAGACTAAAGGCTAAAAACAACAGGAAAGTAGAGGGAAGTCTGAGGACGGAGAGGGAGGGGTGATCGCTTGGGGCCCTGTCAGAGGAAGCACTGAATTGTGGAGTGGGCTCTTTTTCTCCTTCCCAAATTGCACACCCCATTACCCCCCCCATGGCTAAACCTGGCCTTAGCCACAAAGGTGGAGGGGTGGCTTTGGGTGGTGGACGCAGAGGAGGGCGACGCATACACTCACACACAAACCCAAGCACACCTTCTCTCGAGACAAGCTGTAACAGCAAGGCTGGAGCGTCAAGATGAGGTCCTGGTCCGCCAGATGTAGGACGCAGGCGGAGCTACTCAAGTGAGTCAGAGAAGGAAAAAGGTATGGAGGGAGGAAGAGAAGGAGGGAAGGATTGGAATGGGATACACAACTCATGATAAACACATCCATCCTCATTATTGTAATAACCTGCCTGCCACGCACCAGTGCGGCATCTCTCTTCCTCCATCTCTCACCATCGGTTGCTCCCTCTCATTCACACACACACACACACACACACACACACACACACACACACACACACACACACACACACACACACACACACACACACACACACACACACAAACACACACACACACACAGGCAAAACATTCACACACACACATCGCAGCAGGCAATACATTACAAACAGACATATCGGTGCAAAAAAATATCTGAATCCTGAATTACATTTTTAAACATCGGCCATCCTATCTATTCTCAGACCTGAAGAACAAAATCACTTTTTGGTGCACGAGAGGTTCCAGACCAATACTTCTGTTAGATTACGAATTAATGTTTCCTGTGGCTTGCGCATTGTAAACTCATCACCTATTCCTGCTCTGTCCATGGTTGATGAGAAAAGCTGAGGGAAGCACTGGTAGGATTAAGGCACTAAAACACACACACACACACACACACACACACACACACACACACACACACACTGAAAGACAACTTCCTATAAATTCAACATTGTTCCTGCTCTCTTAGAGTAACAGTGTAGTGCAGTGTATACTCAAACATACAATATGGACATCAGGTTTCATGTAAAGATCTCCAGTTTGGGCCTTTTTGGGTGGAGTTTGCATGTTCTTCCAGACTTTCTTTGACATACTATACTATGACTTTTCACTTTCTTGGACACTCTATACTATGACTATTTTTGACATACTATACTATGACTTTTCACTTTCTTGGACACTCTATACTATGGCTATTTTTGACATACTATACTATGACTTTTTATCACTTTTTACGACATAATATACTATGACTTTTTATCACTGTTTTCGACATACTATACTATGACTTTTCACTTTCTTTGACACACTATACTATGACTAGCCTGGTCCTACCAGACTCTCGTACATTTCATTTGTACAGAGAGTCTGGCCTCTCTCCATTGACAAGTGTTAACTTTCTTGAAGGCGGGTACTCTGTTGAAGTTTAAAACTACTGGATCTGCCCAGAGCCACTCTGGACCTGCCATAACCAATCGCTAACGTTTGGTCGTTACGTCGGCTTAGCATCGCTAGTGTTCGCCTTAGAGCCAACTCTTTCACCACTAACGTAGCGAGCTAGAAAATCAAATCCTTCTCAGCCACTCCCTCTGTTCGCTGGTTGGACCGGTAAAGCTTTGACCTGAGAAAACCCAAGAATATACCACAAACCCAGACAGAGTACTGAAGGAAAATGAAAATTGAGCGGAAGTACGCCAGGCTATACTATGACTAATTTTAAATACTATACTATGACTTTTTTTATAAATTTTTTAGGTTTATTATAATTATATATATATAATATACTACAATTTTGAAGTCCATCACTCTACTTTTTGCAAAAACTGCAAAACTTCTTAAACCTATCTCCTCCCACATTTCTGTTTCAATTGACACCAAATTTTGGGAACACCATTACTTTTTTATAACATTTTTCGACATACTATACTATGACTATTCTTGACATACTATACTATGACTTTTTTTCACATACTGTACTATGACTATTTTTGACATGCTATACTATAACTTTTTTGACTATGAGTTCTTTCTCTGTGCTGCTTGTGTGTGTGTGTGTGTGTGTGTGTGTGTGTGTGTGTGTGTGTGTGTGTGTGTGTGTGTGTGTGTGTGTGTGTGTGTGTGCTGTTGTCCACTGCCGGGCCTGGCTGCTCACTTGCTTGTTTGCCTGGCGCCGCTGAGTCACTTGATGGTACAACATCAAATCACAAGAGGGGGGAGGAGAGCAAAGCGTGCCTTCTCCGCGCTGTGACAGGAGCGGCACTTGAAAGCAGCGGCACTTACCAAGACACAGACAGCCTCTTTGATGAAACTGTAGCAGTGCATACTGGTAAGAAACTAAAACTAAAGTATCGATCTCATTACACTGGTATTGATCAATATCGATCATTATCGATATTTGGATCGATCCGCCCACCGCTACTATACTATATTATCACTTTTTTCAACATACTATTTCATGACTGTTTATCACTTTTTCAACATACTATACTATGACTTTTTTATAACTTTTTTTGACATGAAATACTATCTATTTTTGACATACAGTACTATACTATAACTTTTTTTAATCACTTTTTGACATATTATACTATGACTTTTTATCAATGTTTTCGACATGACTATTTTTGACATACTATAATCAACCCAGGTTGACTCAATCAAATAAGTTACAGGCATCCATATGTTGTCTAGACAAAGAAGACATTCTAAGAATTTACTAGTGATTCATTCATTTATGACAGTATTTTAAAATCCTGAATATGCATTGCAATTCCATTGAACCGGAAAAAAAAAAATTACAGACCTTACTAGACAAAGAACACACATTCTCACATTTTTTCTTTTGATTAATACATTTCTGACTTCTTTTCACTGGGCCAATGGCTCTCTGAGATCAGTACTTACCTTCAGACCCAAATCCCCTGTGCACCACTCACCATCCCCTCACATAAACAATAGGCCTGTTTCTTGGGCATATCAATGTGATGAGCAGGAATGTTTGGTACTACTGCTGACAGAACCTTCATATATTTGCCATTCTCTTCTTCTCCATCCACTGCTTTTTCCTTTTCCTTCTCAAAATGCTCGGGCCCCAACCATCGCTGGACAGTTTTTGACATACTATAATATGACTTTTTTATCACTTTTTTGACATACTATGCTATGAGTGTTTTCAATTGATTTCATTATTATGGCATGGTGGCTCAGAGGTTAAGACTTCTTCAAATAACACCAGCAAGAAGGCACTGCAGACTCTGATCTTGGTTCAATCCCTGTTTTGGGCTCTGCCTTTTTTTATTTTAAGATGATTTTTTTGGGCCTTTTAGGCCTTTATTTGCATAGGACAGCTGAAGATACAAAGGGGGAGAGAGAGGGGGAACGACATGCAGCGAAGGGCTGCAAGTTGGAGTTGAACCCGTGGCTGCTGCGTCGAGGAGTACATCTCTATATATGGGGGCGTGCTCTACAAGGAGAGCTACCCAGGTGCCCGGGCTCAGCCTTTTTGTGTTGAGATTGCATGTTCTTCCAGAATTTCTTTGACATACTACATTATGCTATGACTTTTTTATAACTGTTTTCGACATACTATACTATGGCTATTTTTGATATGCTATAGTATGATTTTTGTATGACTTTTATCAACACACTATACTATGACTTCTTAATCACTTTTTTCAATATACTGTACTATGACTATTTTTGACATGCTATACTATACATTTTTTATCACTTTTTTCGACATACTATACCATCACTTTTTCAACATACTATGCTATGACTTTTTTCCACTTTTTTTGACATACTATAGTGTGACTATTTTTGACATACAGTATTATGACTTTTATAACTGTTTTCAACATATTATACTATGATTTTTTTTATCATTTTCTTCAACATCCTTACTATGACTATTTTCGACATGCTATACTATGACTTTTTATGACTTTTATTGACATACTACACTATTACGTTTTAATAAATTTTTTGGACATAATATACTATGACTTTTTAATACATACTATACTTTTTTTTTTATCACTTTGGTTCCAGAAATGCTTGTTACTAAATTAGTTCTGGGGAGCTTATTCCCCGGATTCCTTATGTTTTCTCTCCCCGCAGTTTCCCTTGGATTAGGGTGGCTCCTAAATCATGGTTGCAGCTGTCGCTGTGGTTGTGCTTGGCAACCTGCTATGCTCTGCTACACCCTGCTACGCCCTGCTATGCCCTGCTACACCCTGAAGTGACCTGCTACATCCTGCTATGCCCTGCAGTGCTATGCATGAACTACTACAACTACTATTCCTAGTCATAGTTCCATTATCTTTATTGTTACTATAATTGCCACTGTTCGTCTTACCCCCAACCGGCACAGACACACAGACAGACAACCGCCCACCAAGAGCTTGGGTCTGTCTGAGGTTTCTCCCTGAAACAAAGTTTTCCTCATCACTCAAAGTTTCTGCCTAAAAGGAAGTTTTTCCTCACCACTGTTGAACTAAATGCTTGCTCTTGGGGAATTGTTGGATCTTCGTAAATTATAGAGTGTGGTCTAGTCCTACACTATCTGTAAAGTGTCTTGAGATAAGTCTTGTTATGATTTAATACTATAAATAAAATAAAATTGAATTAAATTGAATTATGACTGATTTTGACATACTACACTGTGACATTTCATCATTTTTTTTCGAAATACTATACTATGACAACTTTTGACTTACTATGACTTTTTATCACTTTTTTCAACATAAACTATAACTATTTTTGACATACTATACTATGACTTTTTTATCACTATTTTCGACATACTATACTATGACTTTTTTATCACTTTTTTCGACATACTATACTATGACTTTTTAATCATTGTATTCAACATACTATACTATGACTATTTTGACATGCTATACTATGACTTTTATATCACTATTTGTGAGGTACTATACTATGACTTTTTATCACTTTTTTCAACATACTATTATATGACTGTTTATCACTTTTTTCAACATACTATACTATGACTAGTTTTACATACTATACTATGACTTTTTAATCACTGTATTCAACATACTATACTATGACTTTATTATCACTTTTTTCATCATACTTTACTATGACAATTTTTGACATGCTATACTATGTCTTTTTATCACTTTTTTCAACACTAGTGCAGTGCCCGTTGAAAATGTGCTTGTTTGGAACGGGCGATTGCTTGGCCTGTGGTATTGCTGCTTGTAGAATTCTTCAAAACCAAATTGTACCCCAAAATTACTTACTGTAAAGAAGGACCCCAAACCAGTTAATATGCACCTCCACTGTATAGCCTACAACTGACTACAGTGTAGGCTACTTCTACATCAGAGGAAGACATTGTACTACTGTATTTACCTGACAGAGAACGGGGCAGATTCAGAATGTAATCACAAGTTCAGTAAGTAATCAGAGTAATCAGAGTAATCAGACATTAGCATCATGGACTCATATCAGTGTGCTACCCATCCGGCCTGTTATGAGAGCTAATCAGCAGCACACATCTGCGTTCATCAACCACCAGAACCGGACCGTGTGTGTGTGTGTGTGCGCGCATGCAGAGAGAGACAGAGAGAGAGAGAGAGAGAGAGAGAGAGAGAGAGAGAGAGAGAGAACGACAGAGAGAGAGAGAGAGAGAGAGACGTTGTTGACGATGACTATGACTTTTTTATCACTTTTTTTTAAAATACTATACTATTACTTTTTTATCTCTTTATTCAACATACTATACTATTACTTTTCTCGACATACTGTACTGTGACTTTTTATCACTGTTTTCAATATACTATACTTTGACTTTTTTTTAATCACTTTGTGACATACAATACTAGGACTTTTTTTATCACTTTTCATCATACTATACTATGACTTTTTTCAACATACTATACTATGACTATTTTTGACATACTATACTATGGCTTTTTAATCACTGTATTCAACATACTATACTGTGACTTTTTTATCACTTTTTCCGACATACTATACTATGATATTTTTATTAATATTTTTGACATACTGTACTATGACTTTTCATCATTGTTTTCAATATACTACACTTTGAATTTTTTATCACTTTGTGACATACTATACTATGACTATTTTTGACATGTGTTATGGAAGTTTCTGTGCAGCAGGAGTGGATTTAGAAAGTTAAAGACAAAAATAAAGACAATTTCAAACTAAACCAAGTTAGGTTTTTGTATTTTATTAAAAATATATTTGCAAATATAGGAAGAACATAAATTTCACAAAAGACAGCAGCCCAGTGTGGAAAGGTTTCTTCAATGAGTGAACAGGAACATTGAGCTTAAATACATCTTCAGAGTTACAGCACACACACACGTGGCTTATCACCACATTTATCGAGATGCTATACTATGACTTTTTATCACATTAGTTGACATACTATGACTATTTTTAAAATATACTATACTATGACATTTTTATACTTTTTTCGACATTCTATACTATGAATATTTTTGACACTATACTATGGCTTTTCAATCACCGTATTCAACATACTATACTATGACGTTTTTATTACTTTTTTCAACATACTATACTATTACTTTTTTATCACTTTTTTGACATACTATACAATGACTATTTTTGACATACTATACTATGCCTTTTTTTCGACATACTTTTTATCATTGTTTTCAACATACTATAATCAATCAATCAATCAACTTTATTCAAGACACAAAGGTCCATGGAGACAACACAATACAAATATATATATAAATATAAAACAATACAAAACATTTAAGAATGGTGCCGATGAGGCATCATTTATAAAACATATACAGGCTTTGAGTCCAATGTTTCCAAAAGCAAGATGTATTCCTTGTGTCACTCTTAGAAACATCAACTATGGACACAATGATCAAATATGACTATTTTTGACATGACTTTCATCTATTTACTATACTATGACTTTTATAACTTTTTCCGACATACTATACTATTAATTTTTATCACTGTTTTCGACATACTATACAATGACTATTTTTGACATACTATACTATAGCTTTTCATCACTGTGTTTTCTACATACTATACTTTGACCTTGTTAATCACTTTTGTTGATATACTATACTATGACTATTTTTTAAATGCTATACTTTGACTCTTTCATCACTATTTTTGACATACTATACTATGACTTTTTATCACTTTTTTCTACATAATATACTATGAATTTTATTGATTTACTATACTATGACTTTTATAACTTTTTCCGACCTACTATACTATGAATTTTTTATAACTGTTTTCAACATACTATAGTATGACTTTTTATCACTATTTTCGACATACTATGACTATTTTTTACATACTATACTTTAGCTTTTTATCACTGTTTTCAAAATACTATACTATGACTTTTTATCACTTTTGTCGACATACTATGACTATTTTTAAAATGCTATAGTATGACATTTTTATACTTTTTTCAACATACTATACTATGAAGATTTTTGATATACCATGCTATGATTTTTTTATATCTGTTTTCGATGTATTATACTATGACTTTTTTATAACCCTGCTACACCCTGAAGTGACCTGCTACATCCTGCTATGCCCTGCAGAGCTCTGCTACGCTCGGCTATGCCCTGCAGTGCCCTGCTACGCCATTAACTACTACAACTACTATTTCTAGTCATAGTTCAATCATCTTTATTGTTACTATAATTGCTATTGTTCATCATACGCCCAACCGGCTCAATCAGACCATCACCCACCAAGATCTTGGGTCTGTCTGAGGTTTCTCCCTGAAACAAAGTTTTCCTCACCACTCGAGGTTTCTGCCTAAAAGTTTCCTCGCCACTGTTGAACTAAATTCTTGCTCTTGGGGGAATTATTGGAATTGTAGTCCTACTCTATCCACAGGGAATCAAGTAAACAAATACATGCTTAGAAAGTTCCTCATGTTATTAAAAATGATCAGCCGTCTTGGTTACTCGTTCAAATGAAGTACAGGGAAGAAAAGTAGAAAGAAGGAAGTAATGAGTTAAGTAAATAACATGTTTCCCCTTGGCACATCAAGCTGACAGTCAGCCATCGGGGCACATTTGGACAAATCGTTGAGCATCAGTGGTTGAACATACTTTACCAGTGTGACCAGCACTTTCACCACAAATTGTCAATGTTTTTTGGATTATGATTACAGACTAGCTTTTGACTTTTACAAGGTAAGATGAGCACTGGCTGTAGTCTTTGAGGTGTGTTCAAGTGCCTAAATATTTAACAAATGACATGTGACAATGCAAACTGGTAAATCAGCATTTCTTTGTGCTAGGTGTTTGAGTTCAGCGTGGTGTGTTCATAGAGTGAGTAAAAAACGTTTTGGGCAGCATGCGATTGAAAGAAGGCTAGAGAGTGCAGAAGCAGCACTCCCTCATGCAGTAGTCCAGGGTGTTGGTGATCTCTCTGTTGGGGGTAACTGTCAGTCTGGCAGCTGGTATAGATCCAATCTAACCTCACTCCGTCTGGCAGCTTTAGTAATTGTTCGTATACAACTGCTGCTGCCCAGCCAGAACAAGGTCTGTGTCTTTGTGGGGCTGGTAGTCAGGGCATTTGGATGCTTGCGCAGAGCACATGGAGGGCCAGCGGGGGTGGCTGCCCTCTGGCCTTTGCCTTCAACTGGTGCCAGGTGTTGGAAATAACCTGCTGCTTTGTGCACAGGTTGCAAGATAATGCTGACACACACACACACACACACACACACACACACACACACACACACACACACACACACACACACACATATACTGGCTCAAACGTGCACATGCCAACAGATGCTTGCCAGAGAGAAGATGGTATTTTGAGGAGAGTAATATTTGCTTGTATAAAACATTAAGGACATCTTCTGATACTGAGCTGCAGCCACTTTTGTACAGTTTTAAATACATTTTTCGTCATAAGCTTTGTCTTTTTTACATCTCATTTATGAATTAAAATGTATTAAGAAAAAATCTTTAAAAAAATCAATATGGCATACTGCAACAATGTTTTTTTAGAGCCACATTTCTATAAAGGTCCCATGACATGGTGCTCTTTGGATGTTTTTATATAGACCTTAGTGGTCCCCTAATACTGTATCTGAAGTCTCTTTCCCGAAATTCAGCCTTGGTGCAGAATTACAGCCACTAGAGCCAGTCCCACAATGAGCTTTCCTTAGTATGTGCCATTTCTGTGTCTGTAGCTATTGAGGAGGAGAGAGGGGGGGGGGGGCAAGGTGGAGGGTGGGGGTGTGGCCTTGACCAACTGCCACTTTGCTCGTTTGAAAGCCATGATGTCTCTCTCTCTCATGGGTGGGCCAAATTCTCTGGGTGGGCAAAGCAGAGAAAGGTGAGGTAACCTTGCTACTTATGAGCTCCAGATCCAGATCGGCCCATCTGAGCTTTCATTTTCTCAAAGGCAGAGCAGGATACCATTTCTAGCCACTGGGGGACCATAGGCAGGCTGGGGGAACGCATAATGTTAAAAAACCTCATAAAGTGACACTTTCATGCCATGGGACCTTTAAGGCTTTCTTCACACAGGCTTTACAGTATGTGTATGGAGCTACTGTATTGGGGAAAAAAAAGAATACGCATTCCAACCAAGCAGCAACACCAGTAGCCAGAGGTGGAGAGTCTTGAAATACCAAATCTGCTAAGCGAATTTACAGTTTCTGGATATTCACACATTGCTAGAGTGTAGTAACAGGACAGCACATACACACACCTTCCATGAACCTTTTGGAGTTAGACAACCAAAACCACTCCTTACATACAGCATAAAAATGTTCAAACAATATGGTAAGATGTGCAAAGAAGTACCAGACCTAACACCAAGCTGTTTATTCCCACGGGATAAAAACACTAGAAATTAAAAACAACTTATTTCCACAGCATTCCCTTACTAAACTAAAACTCCAGATATCTGAAACTTTTGACACACTTTTGAAAAAACAAGGGAATATTTTCAGTATAGTTCTGCAGAGGCTGTGAAAGTGAACACACTGTATACTCTGACACATTATAAAAGCTAAGATATCAGTTTGTGTTTATGTTTTGTTGACCAAGCTAATGCATTCAGTGTAATTCCAAATAACATTTGGGCAAGGCTTTTCAAGTTCCAAACATCATAGAAAAATGTGGTCAGAGGATATGTTTAGCATAATCATATGTGCTTCATGACAACAGAGTGTAGTAAGCATCATAGCAGGTTGCACAATACCCCCTCATGCTTTCTGTATGGTACTAGAAGTAATCATTAGGCCATCAAACTGATTTAATGATAGTGGAGGTGGAAGAAGCCTCCAGGGACAGCTGTGCTTCCAACCGAACAGTGCAGGCAATGTGACTACTGTAGCATCTTGGATTCAAAGCTTACTGAAGAAATGTAATGATTTGATGACCTCGTTTGGGCTACAATGAACGCCACACTGAGTAAATACGAGAGCTTCTCAGGGGGAAAATGGCAAGGAAGGCTTCTGTAAAGATGAGAAAATGAATCCTGCAATGCCACAGTAACAACATATAAAGCTTAGGAAGGAGCTACAGCATGTTGCAACTTTTAAAATACAAGCTGACACAATCGTAAGACTCATTGAAGTGTAGAGAAGAACTTGTTGGAGCAGTCAGACACCGGCATATTGTAGGACAGATGCAATAAAGAGCGGGGAGGCTTAAGGCTCTGCATGCAGCAAAGTTGATGGAGCCAGAAAAATCTGTTGAGGATAAGAAAGATGGACATGAAAAAAATTAGATCAGCAGCAGGTATAGAGAAACAGCAGGATGTGCAAAGCTTGTCTCTCAGGCTAAGCAGGGTCAGTGCATAACCTGAGAGAGAGTGGGAAGGAAGAAAGTACTGGGGTATGTAGCGAAACCAAATTATATTAATTACACCTGCAGTCTGCAATGTGCTATGCTATTCCCTGGTGACTGACAGTGGGTTAGAGGGGAATTTGTGATGTCTGGGGAGCTGTGCTAAGACATTCTGTAGTGACTGTACAGCTGCCCCAGCGATATGGCTAGATGTAAAACTGAAATTAATCTAAATTAAAATAAATATTAAACTTACACACAAATTTGCATTATACAAATTTAAAAAAAGAAAAAGAAATTGCAAGACACTAATTTTAATGTAGTATAGCTTCACTGCACAGGGCATCTCTGCCAACTAAACAAACATAAAGGCCAGAGAACAACTGCTGATGCCTTGTTACATAAACCGGTGAGTGCAATGGTGCCATCAGTTGAGATGTGTCAGACTCTGGTATTTTTCCAGATGGGGGAAGCGACATAAAGCCTTGCAGCAACACTATTCACCAGCCAATGCGCTGAAAAGAACAGATGTCCAACAGTTGAGCGGTGCACAAATGTCTTTCTCCCTGCCCATCAGGTCTTGCTCATACCAAATAGTTTGGGAATTTACCATATTTGAGTTGTTTAAAAAGTCTCCTAAATTATGAAAGGAAATCCAACAGTCTTTAATTGAATTTGCATTTACTGTAAACTAAATGCCAATTTCTTCTTAAAAATCACAGTCATTTGCATGTATATGAGACATAGAAGGTCAGCTTGGGCTGCAGTTAATGTTAAAACAGGTTAGAAACTTGCATTTTGATGCTGAATATTCTATGTAAACTCCAAATGGGCTGGACAGAGGGCAGACAGCGGTAGATTTGGGTAAAAAGCCGATAATCCAACAGGAAATAGTGAGCACCACCTTAAAGACAGACTTGTTGTGGTCAGAGGTGGAGCAGACTGTACTGTATATTTTCTGAGGCTCACAGTACCATGAAAGGACACAGTAGACACCCTACATTAAAGAAAATTCTTAGCAATACTAAGACTGCAGTAAAACTGGAGCAGCAGGGTCTGAAAGCTTCAGTGTTATTTGGTGAGATTGTATTGTTGCAAAGTCACCTACACTAGTAGATAAAACAGTGATGGGAGCTTATGCGATGTCGGTGGAAAAACTGATGGAGCAAAAAGACTTGGTTTCTTTTTCATCTACCTCGAATGTGAGGTACATAGATAAGGTATAGTATGCTTGCAGATGTATTGGCTTGTTTGCTTGCTAATAGCAACTGCATTTTGATTACAGTATGTGTTTTTGGTCACTTGACTGCTGATGTCCTCTCACCACTATTTAAAGGTGCACACCACCAATTTTACACATCCACACAGAGAATATTATTCAGCCTATTAAAAAGTGCTTTATAGGCTAAGTTCTGTGGCTCTGGAGGGATCTTTTGAAAGTGAAATGATTTCTTCATCTCAGCTTGGGCTTGACATTTATAGTAGGAGGGGGGGGGGGTAGGAGATTAACAATTGAGTTGCATCATGGGAAATATGTGTTTGGAGTGTTTAGATGCCTATACTGCTTCTGTTGCTTCGATTTTGACAAAAGAATTCACTTGTAAAACTTGTAAGTCTGCCAACTTAATGGAAGTGCACTACTAGATCACTGAAGTGACCCTTTAGTTGTCAGCTGCACAGTGTGGATGGAACCCTTATCACAAGACTAGAAAGCCTATATTGAGCTATTCTGCAAAACCCCAGATTACGTTAAGTGAAAATGTCTTTTAATGTCCGATGCAACACCAAAGAAAATTGCACTTTCCACCAGGTGTCATTAAGGTTTGGGAAAGCTTGTGGTTATGGCAAAAATGTGGTTAACGTTTGGATAATGTTGGGCAACTAATGGTTAAGATTAGAGAAAGGTTGTGAACGAAGAATGCAGTCCAGTAGAGTTCCAGAGACAGAGATAATGCATGGCAAGGAGCATTGAAGCTGTTTTGGTGGGCTCATGGTGGACCAATTTCTGACAGCTCTGAGATAAGCTTTGTATTTGCTGATAGAATTTGGCTTTTAAACTGCTGAGTGGGCTTTTTTCAATCAGCAGGGTCAGTCATCCAATTAGCCTGTTGTCGAGACCAGTAGTGACTTTAGAAATTATTGAGTTTTGTGTGAACAAGCTTTAAGTTAAAGTGTAGGGCAGTTTATGTGACTACTGCTGTTTCAGGGATGCCACAACATATTAACTGAGCCTGATGTTGGTGTCATGGTCATATCTCAATGAAATATTGGTGAGGAAATGTGCCTACTTGATAAAACCGTTGACAAATATACGCTTCCAACCAGCATTTTCAGATTAGGTGGTAAGTGAATGGTGCTGCTCGCCACATGGTCTTGTAGATCTGTATCAACATAGCCTGAATACCCTCTGCCATAACCATAATATATTATGGCGCACAGGATTGTTACATGATATTGAAATAATATAAATATAATAAGACAAAAAGAAAGATAATGCAGGAGTGAAATTCATCATGTCTGTCTTCTTCTCGTGCTCCTTCATGCCCTTTGCTTCTCAGAGTCCCCTGCAATCACAACGATAAGAGATAAAGCATCATGCCCATAGGCTAGTAGTGCAAATTCCAATACAGACAGATGTGCCCAGTGCTCACACTGCAGAACAGATAGCACGAATCATGAAGGTAATAAACGAACATGTCAATCATATGTCTCCTCTCAGGAGCACTGTTGTGTGCAGGGCGTGTTGTTCTCCCTAAAGCCTATTAGATCCACAAAAACATACATTACTTACTTTGAGGGGACACATTACTTATGTGCACAAGATAGCTGTACACAAATGTGAAAATTAGATTCACGTTAAATGGAACATGAAAAAGAGGCAATGGGGAGAAATGGCCAAACACTGATATTGGATTCATATCATTGACTGAGGCATGCTATGTCAGGTTATGTTGTGTTATTGTGGCAGAGATACGCTGTTACATACCTAGAGTGCACATTCTATACTACAGAATATGCTTTTGTTGGCATTAAAGAAGCAGGAAAGGAGGCCCAAGGATGAGATAGGAGGTCTACCTGAGGGACATAATAAATGTCAACCAGGATTTACCCGTCATAGTTATAAGCATTCATTTCTTGTGATTTAACACGGCAGATGCACAAAAAAGATCATTTTGTAAGAAATGCATCAATCCTCTGTATTAAAACATTTCCCAGCACAACTTTTATTATGTCTGTCAATGAATAATACATCGCAACAATTACAACTTTTCTCTTAAGGCTGGTTATCCCACTCTGATGAATCAATCTGATTTTTTATGTAACCTGAACGAGGTTACATACCCACAGACTATGAGTGTTTAGACAGTCAACAGAACAACAGCTATATGCTCTACTCTGCTACAGCGTCCAACATTTTGATTAAAGCTTCATAGTCACAAGACATTGTGCAACCATGCTGATTGATTTACAATGTGATTTGATGTATGTTTTACTGCACTGCATGATTAAACGTGTTTTCCCCCTTAAAGGTCCTATGACATGCTTATTTATATATTTATATAGGCCGTAGTGGTCCCGTAATACTGTATCTGAAGTCTCTTTTTTCCCGAAATTCAGCCTTGGTGCAGAATTAGAGCCACTAGAGCCAGTCCCACAATGAGCTTTGCTTAGGATGTGCCATTTCTGTGTCTGTAGCTTTAAATGCTATTGAGGAGGAGGGGGGCAAGGTGGAGGGTGGGGGTGTGGCCTTGACCAACTGCCATGCTTTGCTTGTTTTCAAGCCATGATGTCTCTCTCTCATGGGTGGGCCAAATTCTCTGGGCGGGCAAAGCAGAGAAAGGGGAGGTAACCTTGCTCCTTATGACGTCATAAGGAGGAGATTCCAGATCGGCCCATCTGGGCTTTCATTTTCTCAAAGGCAGAGCAGGATACCCAGGGCTCGGTTTACATCTCTCGCCATTTCTAGCCACTGGAGGACCATAGGCAGGCTGGGGGAATTGACATTAATTTAAAAAAAAACTTTGACAAGTGACATTTTCATGCCATGGGACCTTTACGCCTTAAAAGGAGCTTTACAGCTGCTGTAATCAATATTTTTATATCAACAACAGATGAAATAACAGGAAAGATGTGGTTCATAGTGATAAAGCCACAGATAATTATCACCCACCTCTGCAGTTCTGGGGTACCAATCTCTCCCTTTTTGACTTGTCTGGCCGAGTCTTATGATCAGTGATTATTGTCTAGAAAGATTCAATGTAATTTGTATTAGTTTTATTAGTGTTTCAGTAGTAGTGGTGGTACAATAGCAGGGCCATATAGCAGTGTGGTTCGGAAAGTTAAAATCCCATTCACATTCTGAATCAAGATTTTAATTATTAGCCATGTCTTAACCACCCAAGGTAGACTTACAAAATAGCTATGAGATTATGAAATGATGGTATATGATCCTGTAGAAGCCATAAGAAGCTACTAGCATGAAGGTTCTGTAGATGGAAGCAGCAACACAGTGCCCATACAAACACACTGGTTGATGAACCTTGTCAAACCTCTCTTGATTCCCCATTTTTTCTGTCTGTCTGCTTTCTGTCCTTTAACTATGAGCTCCATAGTTTAAAAAAAGAAAATAACTGCATGGTGGGGACGAGGGAATGACTAGAAGTAGGTGGAGCAGAGATGTATGGCTTCTGTGAGAGAAAAGAGCCCGGCTCTTGACGTCCTCTTAAATGTCGGAGCGGGTGGGGTGGTGTTAGAGGGCTAGAGAGAGAGCACAGAGAATTGGGACTGATTGCATTTCAAACACAACGGAATCACAGCTGAGCACTGACCAAGTCTGGCCCCGGGGACTCACAACTCAGACAGAAAGGAGGATGGGGTGGGGTATACTGACGGAGGGGAAAAAGTGTTTGTGCTGCAATATCTTATCATTGTCTGGCCCTGTTTTATTTTAATTATAACTGGCTGCTGGAGATGCATTTGTGTTTGTTTGTGTGTTGTGTAAAAGAGCAGCAAGGAAAGACAGGGGGGAATAATCTGTTTACTTGAGTAACGTCTGTGATCATAGATATAAAATAAGATATGGCAGCTTCTCTGTGTGACTTAAAAATGACAATATGAGTGTTTCCCATCATTTAAATTGGGTGAGACAGATTCAACCAACACGCATCAAAATATCGAGTCTCACCATCAGCATCCCTCGCTTCTCTCCTCCTCCATTCACCCTATCCAATGTGCTGTCAGTACACAAGCACAAACTCAATCTGCTTCTAATGATTGCTTTATTGACGAGGCGAGGGTCTATTCACTCACGCAGGCCTGCAACAACTACAGGCCAAATCAGTTGGAGAGAGGGGAGAGAAGAGACACTGAGAGAGCCAGAGATGGGAAGGCACTAGGAGAGGATCTGAGCTATATTTACTCTGGACTAAATACTACTCTGGACAAAATAATGGTAAACTTTGCAGAGTTTCAATTCCAAGTAGTTTGCAGCCAAAATACAGAATGCAAGCACTAGTTAAAAAACGGTATACCAAGTGGATCTGATCTACAATGAGCAATTAGTATGATGAGAGTGATGCAAGATAAAGCAATTTTTACAAAAATGTCTTTTCTTTGTTTTTAGCCACGCTAGAGTTGTGGCTCTATGGGCAATGTCAGTCGGTCAGTCCGTCACTTTGTTGATTTTAATTTGTCTAATACTTTGGGTTAAGACCAAATAACTCACCTGCATTTTGTGTTTAGACAAAAGATAGTTTGGATAATGGGTTGTCTGACCACATTGGAGTGGGATGAAAAGCTGGCCATTAATGAGAGGGGCGAGTCATTACATTGGTTTAAAAATGGGGATAACTGTGCACATTTTCTCACCCCCAGTTCCCATGTTGGAATGGTGTGGGGGGAAAGGTCATCTTTCAAGCTATTCAATCATTTGAGAAGCACTTCCGATGAAGTGTACTGACACCTTAAGATGGTAAACGTGGTAAAATTCTACCTGCTAAATATCAGCATGTTAGCATTGCCATTGTGAGCATGTTAGCATCCTGCTCAGGTACAGCCTGACTGAGCCACTATCATGGCTGTAGTCATACCAAGACAGCTTCATATTATCTTTGGCACTTTATTTTTTGACAAGCATTTTGGTTTTAATATAAGTGAAACGTGTACTGCACATGTCTGACCATCATTACAAAACATAATTTCTTAGACCTCACTCAGATATTGAGATGTTCCTCTGCAAGCAGCATATTTCTTTATAACATCTTTATTTTCCTGATGAAATCCCTTGAGCTCGGACCATTTCTTATGAGAATTGAAGTCTTTTTTTTCATATAAACTTTCAGTGTGAAGCCTGCAGTGATTTTCATATCTAAGAATAATTTCTTAAAACTTGACAATCAGCCCCAGCTGCCATAACAAGATTAAATCTCTGGGAGTTAAATTGAGCTCAAAAACAAAGTGAAGCGACCATTGCCCACCCACTTGGATTACACTTAAGTATTGTCTCTTCCAAAAAGCATTACATATCTTGTAAGATCTAGACATACATACAAGCTGTCAAAGAAATGAATGCTTCTTTTCTCTTGAAGCACACTCACTGCAGATACAACATAACATGTGAGGTCTTAAAGAATTTTGTTATTCAGCACTGTTTTAACCTGCATGATCTAGAGTTAACTTTGTGCTTAATTTGTCTTTTGTGCAAATATATCCAATGCCTTTTTTTAAATATTGCAGTTTGAATCACAAATTACATTTGTCCGAAAGAATTATATTTTGAAACCCCACAAGCATAAATACTGCATAATGGCAACACTAATATAAACATTGATTATTTATTCATGAGTGTCTCCTGAAACGTGTCTGGAACCTTTTTAAGAAAGTGCTATGCAAACTCATTTCAAAGAAAGTGATTCAATATTTCATTTCAAAAGGGACTGGTAATCCCAACACTGGAAACTGAAGTGAAGCTCAAACACAAAAAAATCTCAAACAATCTGATCCCTGCATCTCTGAGAGGCGCGAAGATCAGACAGAAGCACACGCTCGGCCTCACAGATGAAAACGGGAGGGGGAAGGTGGGGATAAAAAGCATTTTTTATTTATCAGTCCTGTGTATCTGTTAGATAAATGAGCAGCATTTGGAGAAGAACGCCCAGCTCCTCATGTCACACGGATGACTTTTTGTAATTAATGAAACGTGTTAGAGAAGTTCTTTATTAACATTTGTTTGTTGCAGCTGGCGGAGGGGGGGGATCTGCAATGCAGTAAATTAAAAATAAATTTTTGTTTTCTGCTGCGAGTGAAGTGGTAAAGATCAACGTGCAGTCAAGAATCAAGAGATGAGACTGTTGCGGAAGATGTTAGAACCAATCTGTGCCCACATTGTGTATTCACCCTCAGCTTGTACATTTGAATACTAACTAAGAAAAAAGGCTTTGAATGAAATCACTTGGTATCATTTATCTGCACCATTCTCCTGCAGAACACGTCCTCACTGCGTCATATAGAGGCTGAGTAAAAGTCCTTTCCAACAGAAACATGGAGCCAAGACTACACATTGTTTCTTTACATCTGGAAAAAAAATACATCAAAGTGTGTGTGTGTGTGTGTGCATGCATGTGTCACTGCTGTAGAGCATCACTGAGGCTGGAGAATGAAGTTGCTGACTGATGCTGGAACAGGCCTTGTAAATCTGCTGTTATTCCCCTCCTCCACCCCCTCTTCCTCTTTGTCTCATTTCAGATGCATTCCAACAGAGGATCACTGATTGTATGTGTGTGTATCAGTGCGCTGTGTTTGTATGTGTTTATGTTGGGTGAAAAGTGGTTGGGAAACAGGTGTACTTTTGCCTGTGAGTCAACATCTGTGTGTGTGTGTGTGTGTGTGTGTGCGGTGTTCAGCTCGAGCATACAAAGCCCTCATACATGTTGTTGCCTGTGTGTGTTTGCGTGGGTATTTCTGGTGATTTGTAAAAGCAAGAGGATCACAAATTCCTCTCAAAAGCTTCCCTCCCTCTTTTCCTTTTGCGGTCTCATTTTGACGCCGAGTGCCAGCGCTGCCAACAGATCCTCTTTGTACTGTATGTCTTTGTGTAGAAACCCACACCCTGTGTTTGCCCATTACACTGCGACTTGAATGCACTGCATGTAACACATTTGTCCAAATTCAATAAATAAGGAAACCCTGTGTATTGCTGGGGGCTTGCAGTGATCACCTCATGGCTGAGACTAATTTAAACATTTGTTTTTGATACAAATGGGTGACAAATGAAAAAGGAAAACCCAACATAAAGTGTCTGCGTAAGGTTAGATTTTCCAAGTCTACTGGAGATTTCACACTCATTAAACCAGTCAGTGACCACTCCTGCCCTGTATGGAAGGATCTGCATACATTTATTCTGTATTCTTCCCATTAATTTGTCACCCATGACTCACAGGTAGTCAAGTAGACATCTCCATATGATCGAATCAGCCTGCAACAGCGTGAAGAACTGCGTGAATAGCTCGAAGCAACTGATAAGAACAGAGTTTTTGACATTTTCATGCCAGGGTCTGGGCCTTTCTGCATACTCTGTGTTCATATTAGGTCTGGTAATAAATATGAACATTAAGCATTATGGTAGAGATATTTGTCTCTAATAGCTGCAATTTTAACACATGAGAAAACGACACAGTCACAACCGTAAATAAAGTTGTATTGCCCTAATTCATACACTTTGTTCTATTGAGCCATCAGAAAGTGCAGGGATTCTTATGTCACCTGGAGCTATCCTACAGGGAAACATAGGTCAAAAGTTTCCCTTCCATTGGGGTATTGGGGTGGCAGCAGAAATCTCAACACTCCAAATAATGCATTGATGACTATTCTGATCTGTCCTCGCCTGACTTTATCTTATCTAGCAGAAGCCTTCTACTCCCCCCTCTTGACATGCTGACTGAATGTTAGATCATTATTCACAGAGACTATTAAGAGTAATATATGTAAAAAGGGGGAATTTTAACAGTTGCCCATTTATCAGGTTTTATTCCGGACTTAGAGGCGAGTGGTGAAGATTTGGCGAACATTTGCCAACTGGCCTTTTGTCTCTTTGCTCCTCTCGCATCAAGTCGAAGTGGTCAGTCAGTTTTGATTTATTAAGCATTTGCTCTCTTGTTCAGCGTTATGATTGTTTAAGAGTGTGCTTTATCGATGCAGAGAGGTTCAAACATCTTGTATGGCCGGCTATATAAATAATGCTTGGGGAGAACGACATGACCACTGTTTATGTCTTTATATTTACAGTTTGACTAGCCTCTTCATCGTGATGGATAGGCCAATACAGCAGCAGAGTAGACAATGTCTTCTATTGCATTTTTACACTGAATGCATTTTTACATCGTGGCAAGTCTACCCCTTAGCTTTTGTGTGCATATATGTGTGTGTGTGTGTGTGTGTGTGTGTGTGTGTGTGTGTGTGTGTGTGTGTGTGATGTGCGTGCGTGCGGCGTGGTGTGTGTGTGTGTGTGTGTGTGTGTGAGAGTGTGAGAAGTTCAGAGGGAGGGAAAGAAGGATTGGGAAAAGGAGGGAATTTTTACATTACAATATTGGCTTGGGTTCATAGGAATGGAGAAAGCTGGCCTTGAGCTGAAATGTCGGGCCTGAGCGAGACTCTCGTGGGGGTACATGAAGACTAATGATGTGTCAGAGGTATGTTGGTTGTGCACTAGCTGTTAAGGATTGTGAAAGTATGAATGTAATGTTTGTGTTGCATCGTTTGCAGCTGGGTTTCTCGATATGAGTGTGTACATTTATCTACACATACTGTATTTTACAGTGCTGCATAAACAATCCCACTCCCACCTTTTTGTTTGAAGAAGCTTATCGGCTCGGCCTTGCTGCTGCTAAAAGGCTGACTTTGTTCTGCGGGAATGACAGCATGCATTTATCACAAAGTATCTGCAAATGAGCATGCTAGCACGCACCAAGCAGCTAGCACTTGCTCCTGGGGCACCTGAGTTGTTATTGTGCATTGAGCGAAGGCATTACCACTGCCCTGACTTGGCACTCTGACACAGGTTAGGGCTAATCATCCCCTGCGGGAGAATTAGTAGCCAGCTGGGAAGTTGTTAAAGCTACATACCAGTGGTTTTGATGTCCATTAATATATTATTATTAGATTAGATTAGATTAGATTCAACTTTATTGTCATTGTGCAGAGTACAAGTACAAAGACAACGAAATGCAGTTTGCGTCCAACCAGAAGTGCAGAAAAGCAGAAAAGTGCAACGTGATATTCAAGTGTAGACAGGTTGTACATAGACAGGACAATGAAATATATTGCAGTGTTATAAGATCAGAATAAATATGGCTATGTAATATAAACAATGTATAAACATGTACAGATATGTGCAATGTAGTAGCAGTGACACTGTAATAGTAGTACAAATAATATAGATATATGCAGTGTATCAGCAGAATATATAATAATAAAAACAGAATAAATATGGATATTCTGTATGAACCATATAGACAGATATGTACAGTATAGTACAGCTATGTACAGTGTGGTAACATTACAGTATGTACATTTTTATGGCTATGTTTAGATGTAATTACAGTATGTACATTTGTAAATAAATAAATAGAACAGTATGGGTAGGATAGGGTAGTGCAAATTGTCCGGGGCGGACAACCAGCTTAGTTGGTTAATTATCATTATATAATAAAAAATACAGTTGATTCCTGCAAGCAGTTTAAAAAACTATTCCTTTTTGTGTGTTCAATGAAAGTTTCACACAGGATGCTATAAGGCTGATTAACAAAACATTTTTGTAAAACTTATTTTTTTTAGCTTGGTGTAACAGGTCTGTAGTACAAACAGGTATAAAATAGCCTATGGTATTCCAAGTATTTTTCACAGAAGACATTTTGACATGTCACAGTACGAAAAGCACAGGTGTAAACAATACAATTAAAGATGGCTGAATTACAATTAGCTGCTTCAGTTTCAGGGTATTGTGCATTGTTGTCTCACTGTCTGTCCTGGCTTACAGGACAGGGCAGGCCGCACAGATTGGATACCGACAGACACTTGAATAGAACAGAGTCATCGTTAATGTTAGTAGTAATAATTTCTTACTATGACAAGTCTGTGAAAAAAGCCTTTTGAAGTAAACTTAAAACAGATTTGTTTATGTTTTTTAAACGTATTTATGTCCATCCATCTATCCATCCATCTTCTTCCGCTTATCCGGTGTCGGGTCGTGTGTGTGAATGTGTATGTGTGTGTATGTTGTTACGACCCCACCTCTGCAGTGCAGGGGAGGTTCCTCCTACAGGCAGGTCGTTAGTGATTGGAGCCACCTGGGCTCAGCGTATTTAAGCTGCTTCTAACCACTCTGTTTTCTCTCTCTGCTCCTCCAGGTATGATCAGACAGATTCACTCATCCATGCACTTTACATACACCTTACATTATGACATTCTCACACCTCATTCCCTTTTTTCTTTGTTTAAAGTTAATAGTTTTGATTTACAATAAAGTATCTTTTTGATTGGCCTATACTTGTTGTTGGTGTCCCCTCATTTCTTTGCCACAGGCCATGAGCCGGTTTGTGACAATGTGAATACACCAATGTAAAAACAGCTTCACATAAACTGTAATTAAATTGAATGCGTTTAAAAATGAACACAAACCAATAATCCTCTGGCATCTAACGACAATTGAGAGAGCCAATTGGGAGTCTCACAAATTTCACCGTCATGGTGTGAAATGGACATTTAAAATCTGAGCAACCTGTTATAATAACATAAAAACAAATAAATATCAGAATAATCCAAAGTAAGTGACATATTTCCCTCAATATTAAAAGAAAAACAGTTTTCAGCAATGTTTCACAGCGTTTGTCTGAGCAAAGATTTAACAAGAAGATACTGCTGTCTTCGCCTCCTGCACAGGTACGTCACATCAGCAGCTAATTACCAATCCCATGTTTGATGTCAGCTCTGACGCTGCGCTCTCTAGCTACATACATCCTATAATCTGGCAAACAATATACCATGTTACTCCCTGATAGTCATCCGTTAGATTATAGTGGATGGCAATTCAGCTGGTAAGAATGTTGATTGAAAGGATTTTCTATTCTATTCAACAGGCCTCATTCACTCAGGTGTATTATACTGACAACTCCCAGGGTGGACTTTCTGCTCATTTTGGCGAGGGCTGCTGTTAAATTATTTATCCAGCTACTGGAAATCCACTCTCATTTCATGAAAGCCTAGAGATACTCTGCCTGCAGGGTTTGACCAACTATAATTCTGTGGCTTCATTATTAGGTTGCATTTTGTGCATATTGGTGTAGTTTTCAATTATTTCATAGTCCTGCAACTCTCACTTTCTGCAACAGATTTTTCATTTACTTATACAGGTAAACAAAAATATGTTACAATAATAGATGATAATTTACAGACCTTCCTCATCAGGAAACGGATGCATAGGTTGATCGTGCAAGCAGCTTATAACGACCCATATTGTTATTAGGCGGCAACCTCAAGTGGCCGTAGTAATTATCGCGGTAGCAATAGAGGAAGTTAACTACGTGTTTAAAACTGTTACCGCGTGACCAGTGTATCACAACGTTAAATAGAACGCTCATATGTCATTTTGGGAGTCATTGGCAATCAACCTATTCTGTCGTTTCTACCTATCGCCTACCTGTCTTTTAGGTACGAGGACGTGTTGATAATTTAATAATAATTGTAATCTATTATTGAATTAGTAAATGAAGAACATAAATTTAGTTCCTCAAAAAAACAGCTAACTACTGATGCTGCATTCTACTGACATTCTGCATTCTACTGACATTACTTTTTATCAGTAAGAATAACTGAAAGTGTGAAAACCTTAAAAAGGTTGGCACATACATGAATCCCCCTGGCTCTATACTGTGTCAAACACAAATATATTGGGTGGTTTATAACTTTGTTTAGTATTCAACATCCATTCATATCCAAATAATTAATTATGTTTAAAAATGCAAAACAAACTTTTTGCAAGATAACGCTTCATTTTTACATCCTAATTCAATGAAAGTTATAAAGTAAATCATACTGTGTCCTATTGCAATTACATTACAGTTTACATTTGTTTTTGGTTTAATTTGGTTTCAATTTAGCTGGCCTGGCCTTTGCTACAGTCATTTTATTTAGAAAGAAATCCGATCCTGAATCTGTTTCTATCAAAAGAAACAATCAGCACATTCTCACAAATAATCAAACAGCATAAATATAAATCCATCAGGATCACTCACTGAATAAAACAAATTAAAGCCTGGACCAAAGTCTGCAAAATTAGTTATCAATGACTCCATGTATTGTCAGTGAATTATTGGACCAGAAAGAAAACCCAGTGGAGTCGCCAAACAGTCTCTCTCTCTCTCTCTCTCTCTCTCTCTCTCTCTCTCTCTCTCTCTCTCTCTCTCTCTCTCTCTCTCTCTCTCTCTCACACACACACACAACCTGTCTATCTAACTGCATTTGGGCAAAGTGCCTAAACCAAAGCAAATTAATTAGGCAAACAAAGTGCATACTGGGGGAAAATTAGACCTCCATTTCTGCAATGCATTCATCATTTTCGCTTTTGTCTGTCTTTTTTTGGGTGCTGCTCTGGTGCTTGATGTTGCAGACAGCACCCACCCCCATCCCCCCCACCTCCAGGGAGAAGAATAGTCAGCTGTGTGTTGGTGAATATTTAGTTCTGGCTCATCAGTACAGATTGTTTGTGGAAAGTTGAAAAGAGTCTTTTGAAATATTGGACATTTTAGCAAAAAACTATTCCAAAAATCCAAACTATTGTTTGGAACTGTCTGAAATGATGATGGGCCAGGGAATGAAAACCATTTTAAATGAACCATTTTGCCATTTAATACAATTTCTTTGACAATAGATTTACATACGGTAATTTGCCCATCTGAAACAAATGGAACTGTTAAAGGCTAATCAGGTTAAAGCAGAGTGACAACAGAATCTTTGAAGCATGTCACTTTGTTGAGTGTGTATGTTCTCTGCACGCTGATGAACTGCATCAGTTTCCTCCAACCTCAAAAAATGATACAAGCTAGAATTTGACACAGGGCCCATGCAGGGCATTGGCAAATAACTTTGCTTTGTGTTGCGTTATTGCGGGACAACCCTGTGAGTTGTGAATATGATAATTTCCATTCTGAACAAAGCCTTTTTACATAACACAATGCTCATTTCAGACTGAACACAGCTTTGCTTTTGTGATGGGATGACTTAATACAAATAAATATTTTGGGGGAAAAATATGTCCTTATATCCCACATCATAAGTGTTAATGCTTTTGCTACCCACACACACAGACACACACACACACACACACACACACACACACACACACACACACACACACACACACACACACACACACACACACACGTTTGTCGATGGAAGTGGTGTGACAGAGCAAACAGCCTGAATGTGACACCTAATAGAAGGCTGTATTATAAGGGACATGGGGCTGAGCCATGTAATTATCATGTAAAACTCCACACAGTGAAATCCTGGTGGGCACTGGTATTTGAAGTGCTCGCATATCAGCTCTTGTGTGTGATGATGTCCACAATATGACAGTGCCTCTTCCTGTTCAATGAATTATCCGATTTATGATTAGCTTTCTCAACAACTCATCCACCACTTCAGAGCACAAAACAAAGCACACAAGGAAAGACAAAAACAAGCCAATCATGGATTAAATGGATTAAGTTGCTAATACCACAATCATGCAAATTGATAAAAGAGCTGAGACAATATTGTGAGGTGAGTAAAATGAACAAATCCTTGTCTTGACAGTTTTTTTCCTTCCATTTAACTCCAATTATAGTCATGCTTATTGTGAGAAAGTGATAGATCGACACCATGGTCATGTATGTAGGCAAGCGTAAATATGAAGCTAACGCCAGCAGCTGGTTAGCTTAAACGTGAGCATGAAGAACGGAAAACAGCTTTAAAGCTCATATTTTGTCCATTTCCGTTGTTAACAAATAAGATGCAGTAGAAAAATGTTAGCTTTAGAGATTCCGGATAGCCTGGCTAGCTGTTTCCTCCTATTTTCAGTTTTTATGCTAAGCTAACTTAACCGTGTTCAGGCTGTAGCTTCATAAAAGGCATGCAGACAAGAGAGTGGTATCTATTTTCTCATCTAAGCCACCACAAGAAACTTTTACTTTAATTTAGTATGATCTCCTGCTCTGGTTTTAAAACAGAAAATGCACCGTCACTTTTTAAGTGTCCAAGTATAATAAAGGCTCGACTCACACCAAAGATGTCATGCCAGAAATGTTGCTGTGGCTAAGAATTTAACTCAGTACAGTTTCAATAAAACTTTTATGGGAGCCCTTAAACCTAAAAAATCAGTCAACTGGCTTTCATATTGATTGCATCACATAAATTAATCCGCATGACTGTGGTGTATGTACATGGAAATATATGATGGAGATCTGAAGTGTGTGAATTAGAGGCTCTCAAGTTTGTCCCATTAAAGTTATAGCACACTTACCAAAATTAAGGACATTAAAACAGACTTCAATCGTGGAAATATCCTAAGATATTTGAAATTGAGACTCTATCATAATTTTATTTCCTCTGAGAATTACACTTTCTTAGTTTCCCCAGACACTAAAAACATAAAGTTAACTGAAAAGAAATACACCACACAAAGATGCACACAAACGGTACAAATCTGTGAGTCTGTATTTATCCATGTGCACAGAAATGATGAAAGACGTATTAGAATCTAATGGGCCTGTGCTGCCATTTAGCATAATGAAAGTGGTATCAGTTTGTAATTTCATATAAAATATAGAACCACCTAATTAATTTAGATAATGGTGGCTTGGAGAGAACGGTACCAGATTACTGATGTGCTCAACATGAAGAGACATGATGCAATATTCCTTGAAGAAAAAAAAAAATCCAGCTCCACTTATCTCACACTAACACCTTTAAGCTGCTTGAGTGAGAAGACAAACAAAATGTCTGTTGCTCAAGTGACAGTATTGATAAGTGTGCCTGAACTCACCTACTCTCTCTTACGAAAGTCAGGATAAACTGTAATACCCTGCATTATTAAACACAGTGATACAGCATTAACTTTGGGGGGTTTTCGTGAGAGACAATGTTTGCAGGAGTTCTAGCGTATCATCCGTCTTCATTTGATTATCCAGGCAGCCAGAAAGACACTCATATTGTTGGGACATGAAGGGCTGAGGCTTGCAGACTTTCAGACAGTGTAGCAGGAGGACGTGTCATTCACTGAAGTAATGCTGTGCCATATCAAAGCTGAAACATCAGGAAGCTAATGCAATCCAAGTAACAAGCGGCCTTTGATGCCACATTTGATGGCAAGCAGATGTTCTGCAGATGATATAGGCTGTGCGTGTACAGTACTCATGGATGCGCCTCTGCGTGCGCATCTACAATTTTCTACTAAAAGCCTAACAGTTTTTTCTTCCTTCTTTGATTACAGGTGTAAGTGCTGCGGCAGAGCAGAATCGTGATGTCAAAAATGTAAGATCAAAGATGAAGTAAAGAGAGGCAGAAGATGAAAGGGGGCAATAAAGTGGCTCCAGTTGAAATGAGTTGGTTTCAGCATTGCTTTTTTGCCACTGCAGAGAGGCATTATCAACTTGTGGCTTCAGTGTCCATCATCCAGCAGCAGAGCTGTGATGGCAACTGTCAGACTTTTTGCAAAACATCATTAAGAGTTTTGCTTTGTGCATCTATTACAAAGGCCAATGGGGGTGCAAAGTGTGTTCTCCATGGCAAACACAGTAATGTCTGAGTGTGATTACACATTTGAATAAACTGCAACTCTGTCAAATGGGGATAAATGTGCGCGGGTTGATTAAGATCAACCTTTTATCTCTCCGAAATGGGTTGATCTCACGGTCCAAGTTGAGATTGTTTTAAATTTGCCTGAATTAAGGAAAACCTGTAAATGCCTGAACATTGTGTCAGGTAACACAACGGATACAAAATATTTTAGTAAGGATTTCATGAGGATGGCATTATTCATAATTTGTTCAAATGTATCCTTGCTCATAGTCCATTTTGCATAATTCCCTGTTAAGCAGAGCTGAGAGTGCCTAATTTTATGACGATCAGGACCTCCAGAAGGTTCGCCAAGTGAAGCGGTTTGGGTAGGAAAAATACCTTTTTTTAAGGTTGATTACACGCAAATCATTAAATGAATAACTGATTAAACTGACAGCTTTGTGGTGAAACAGAGAGCAAGAAAAAGAGGGAGCTGAATGCCAAAATCCATTTATTTTCCCAGAGTCTCATTAATTCTATTTTCCCCTTCTATATGCACCACCAACCGAACTAAACAGAGGCAAAAACGTGGCAAGACAAAACAAGACAAGGGGATATGGAGGGTAAATATAAGAACTAAGATTAAAGGAGCAGAGAGCAGTGGTTATATCCCAAGTGTATTATATGCATTTAGTAGTGCACACATACTGATAAATAATTATTACCAGACACTTATTATTATTATCTTATTATCAGACATTTATTTTATATAGTCTCTTAAGTATGGTGACTAACGGCATGATTATCAAAAATGGAAGCGCCTAACAGACTTTATAAAAGGCATGATGGAGGTGCCATAAGCATTGCCAACACTGTAGACTTACTGGTCTTATGAAAGACTGCAAAGATTGGACACCTTTGTTGTCTTTGAAAAGACCATGAAAGGACCAGCACACAAAACATCTCATCATAACATTTGCTATGTCGGAGGTGGACCTAAGTGGATGAACATGGGAGACGTGTTGGCTCCGGCCTTAACTGGTGATTGCCAGTCCACAATACAATAGTTAACACTGCAATTCAATTATTGGGCACAATGACTAGTGTTGGATTACACTATGTATAGCACTCGGGCCTGTGTAGGGGATAATAGCAGTAGGTCACAGAGGGTATCTCACCATGGTTTAATGATTTAAAGTTTACAATGTGCTCCACATGCTTAATGTTTGTACCATTGTCATGGTCCAGTTGGAAGTGGGATTACATCTACTGTTCCCAAAGATTGATAATGAACTTCCAGACTGATTTCATGAAGTGGCGTATGTATGAAACGCCAATTCGTACGCCATTATGTATTACGTATGTTATCAAGATGCATACTCGCTTTGTAGCATGTTTATCAATACCGTTTGGCCTCCACTGACTTACATTACCTTGCGATTGTGTGTGAATTTATGCCGAAGAGTGTAGTATGAAAGGGCGAAAATCCGTGTAAGGGAGGTTGGTCGGGGTGGAGGATGGGTAAAACACAGAACTTTCACCCAGGAGACTGGGGATCGTGTCTCGCGTGTCAGGTTTCCTGAAGTCAACCGTCACTTTCTTCTTTTCCTAAACCCAACCGTTTTTTCTTTTCCTAAACCCAACCCGCGTGTCAGGTTTCCTAACCGTAGCTTTCTTCTTTTCCTAAACCCAACCGGTTCTTCTTTTCCTACACCCAACCGGTTCTACTTTTCCTAAACCCAACCCGCATGTCACGTTTCCTAAACTCAACCGTCGCTTTCTTCTTTTACTAAATCCAAGCCTATGGTTCTTTTTCTAAACCCAACCAGTTCTTCTTTTCCTAAACCCAACCTGCCCGCTGTATACGGCGCTAACAATTTGTGCAGATAACACGCCACTTGTAGAAAGTATTCTATATATATAGATATATATATATATATATACAGCATAGACATACACGCAGATAGCTCAAAATGCGTACAGATAACACGCCACTCGGCTTAAGAAAGTGGGCGTGTATGTTTACGCAAAGTCATGATATTACGTTGGAACTTCAGTGCTCAAAACATTGAGCATGCATGGTTACAACTGTACAGGCTGATAAGGTCGTGCAGCTGTTTGGGTGTCTGTCAATTGGCATTGATATCTGGCTACTCCAGGATCATTAATTACTCAGAAAAGTACTATGGAAATTGGTGCCTAATTAAAAAAATCACAACCAAAGATCATTAATGGAATATTATCCAATAGAAATCCATCATAATTCTGACATTGGACTTCGTAGGCTATACTCAGAGTATTACATACTCAGTTACTGAGCCACGTTTTGCTCATGCTTTGAGCCCATATTATTTGTCACTGCCTAATAATACCTTTGCATCTAAAAAATGGCACAATTTTAGGAACAAAACGAGTCTCGATATCTGCTCAATCACATTGAATATGAGTCCAAACTTCAAGCTTACACCTTCAATCTTCTCCAAACCTTAACCAAGTGGTTTTGTTGCCTAAACCTAACCAAGTAGTTTTGTTTGAATTCACAACTTGTGGGGTACGCACAACCATGTGTAGCCCGTGTTTAAAACAGCGACTGTAGTGGAGCGTCACAGTCTGAGGTTATAAAGTTTAAGGCAGCAGTGATATGTAGCCCAGAGCTCTTCGTTGTTTTGTGGCTTGAGAGTGATGCCATTGTTAATAAATAACTTAAATCACAAGAGGCCTTTCTGTCCCTGTAAGGCTGAGCTCACATATTGACAGGAACATTTTCTCCTTGGTCTCCTTCCATCTTCCACAATAAAAAATAAAAAGGCAGCAGAGTCCCTTAAGTAATGATAATAATAACACAATACTTTATTGATCAGCGGTGGGAAATTCTCTTTTAGCTAACCCCTCGCCACAGGCCATCCCACAGCCTCAAATACAAGAAGAGTAAAAGAGAAGATTGAACATCTTCGTCTCTTAAAAGGCCTTAGATGGCACCATAATGCTCATCATTCATTCAAAAACTCTTGACAGTTCTGAATAAAGAAGAGAAAAGGACTATTTGACTATTTGATTAGCTGTTTGGGTGCTTGAGTGGAGCAAAGCGAGAGTGACATAGATTTTTTTTGTGCAGCAAACGGAGCACAATTAGGGCAATCTGTGAAGTTGCATTATGAGAAATGCTGTATAGAAATGCTGTTTGTCCTCATTGCTGGGGTGTTTAATGTGTTTAATGCAGCCATTTACTTTACCAACAGGGTGGCTATGTGTGTCTGTGCATGTGTATATACATTTGTGTGTGTTACTGTTTTTTTTTGGCATATAATTAAGATGCACTTTAGGTTCACTTCAGACTCATAGAGTGCTGCAAGGTGAGACTCACGGGTCGCTTCAGTAAGTTAGACATGTAAACTCATCCCATCTCTCAATTCATTTCACTTTCACGAAGAGAATGGTGCAGAACTCAATAATGGCAATATGCAAAAAGCCCCAGAATCTAATTTCTACTCTATCCATCTGAATTACAATGCCATCATTATTATTCCAATGTAGGAATTATACACTCCATCAGCTGGAATAAGCAGTTTCCGCCAACAAGCTGACTTTGTGTGTGCATATTGCCCTCTTTGAAACTGTGTGTGGCATGTTTATGAGGGGAAACACATGAGCACAATATTCGCACATGTGCACTTTATCACATTAAAAGGCTAATTTTTCAGTCCTATATAAATTATGCCAAGGTTATTGCATGTGTCAAAATGTGATTTTCTCAAAATAGGAATAATTGCCAAATGTGCAAAAAGGTGTGACATACAATGAATGCCCGAATACACTAAATGTGATGGGTTTTCCTTTGGGATATATTTAAATACAAGTATAAGGATAGTCACTGCAGTTGTCAGCCTGTCCTCATACCAGATTTGCATGTATAGTTACAAAAAGGACCGTGTCATAATTTTACAGATTCTATTCTATAAATCAATGAAACAGGAGGTGGCCAGACATTACAAACAGGGACTAGCTCAGCAGCAAAACAAGCCGTTATAATGTAAAAGCTTTGTCTCTGCTGCTGATTTTTCTCCTTTCTTTTGTTGCATTCTCACAGTTTTTTATGTGACTTTTGTTTTTACTCGGATTCGCCTTGGATTGGAAATGTAATAAAGTACGATACTGGTATTAAATTATGTTTTGATGGAAAAGTTTGAGTCTCATCTGGTCGTCTGGCAGTCTCATGGTGAAGACAAGACTCCAGGAAATCTGCACTCAGCCAAGAAAAGCCCCGCCAGTTAAACCATACCCTGACGTTTTTACACTTCTGTTTTTGTAAACTAGATATACCATGTTAATTAGTGAGCTTTGGAGGTGCTGGTAGGTGGATTTTGTTACTTTTGGACTGACTAAACTAAGCTTACCAGCTGCAGGCGGTAGTTTTGTATTTAGCGTATAGATACGAGAGTGGTATCTATCTCCTCAGAACTCTGACAAAAAAAAACAACCAAGCATATTTCATTTTCACATTCCTATAACCCAAATTGGTTTTTAACACTATCCTTGACATAACCATTACACTTTCTGGTGCAGTGAGTATAATATGAATCATATAAAGAGATAAAGTATGAATCAAGGGTATTATTATAGAGTCTGTAATATTTTATATAACGGGTGTAATAAGAAAATGTCGGATTTTTTGTGTCATGAGCTCATGAAAGATGGCGATCAGTGTTTTGGTCACTCTCTTACTTCTCTTCTAGTGCCACTGTCAGGTCAAATAGAACGCTTAGTACTGTTGATATATATGGTCAAGTTTTTTCCTGAAAGATTCGTAAAGCACCAATACTAATGACAGCTATGTGGTTCAGGTTATGTGTCATACAGTAGCTGATTGTCAGTTTATATCTTACAATTGCCAATCACTCCACAAGAAGAAGAAACTTTATTATTCGTAACATACAATACTGCAGTAAAATGTAGTGAAATTAAATCTCTGCATTTAGCCCATACTAAGCATTAGGATGGGTGGACAGCCTGTCGTCTAGCACTACTAAACCTACTAAGTCTATATCCTTGACGTTCCACTTCCGGGATTGCTCCGTTGCCAACGGAAAATCCGCAGAATTTCACTAATTTATGCCAGATAGCCATTGGGCTTCCTTTGTGTCTGCATTTTACAGTAAACTCCGGTCGATTTATGAGGACTATGGTTAACCTTTTCTCAGATCTCTGCAGGGTAAATCCAGGCAGCTAGCTTGACTATCCGTCCAATCTGAGACTGAGACAAGACTAAAACAACTTTTGAACATACACATGTTCCACCCAAACAAATTCCTTCTGAGACTATTTTGCAGCGCCACCGCGGCTTTTCTCTGGTGCTTAGCACCACCCAAGACGATTGTGATTGTTTTAAAGAAATGCCAATAAACCAGAGCACGTTTTCCTCCCATCCCAGAATGCTATGTGAAGTAGCCAGACCCTCCTCCAGCGCGCTTTGGATTTAAGGATAGAAAATGTGTCTCCAATTTCATCCATCCAGAAGTTTTATTTTGTGGTGTGAAACAAGCAGCCTTCAGGGGCCATCCGCTTGGCTATAGACTTTATTGGCTATAGACTTTATTCATGTTGCTCTTATTCTTTTGCTTTAAAAAGCATCTTTCTCAATAATTCTTAGTTGTTGTTTTTGTTAATCATCTAATGTCTAGTCTGCTTTCCACACAGTGCTTAATGGCTTTCATAGATGAAAATGTTTGTGCTCAGCGAAATATTGGTTCAAGCTATTAGACGTTAAAGAAAGATTGGGCTTGTGTTGAAATTCAGCTGAGGTTTGTATGTTAAAAGTCAAGAACAGTTGATGACATTGAGTCATCATTGAGACAGTAATATATAGCCTAGCCCAGGGGTCTTCAACATTTTTAAGCCAAGGACCCCTTAACTGAAAGAGAGCCAGAGCATGGACCCCCTACTACATATATTGTATAAAATTAAGTTGCATATTAAACTGGGCCTACAATGTGTAGGGCGGCCTAAAGCCATTATACCTTTTTGCATAGAATACTAAGCTATTAAAATAGCCTACTAATTGTTGGCATGATTTTATAAATCATGTTTTCATGTTAAACATAAATGTAGCACAGTGAACCCTTAGGATGAACTGTGTATGTGGATGGCCCTTAGTGACTACCTTACCTATAGGCCAGTAAGCAGTGGGGATTTATGTTTGCTAATAATATGTTGGATTCATGTTAAGAAAAATTAACAATAATTTGGAGGCCCCCCTGCACTGACTCTGAGGACCCCCTGTTGAAGATCCCTGGCCTAGCCTATGTATCATACAGTATTTCTAGTGAACTTTTAGGAACACAACACCCATTTTATGTAAACATAAAGAAATACTTTCTATAACCGTAGTTTGGTGAACTGTGGGTATGGTACTTTAAGAGGTGGTGGTGGCAGTTCTGCTTTAAAGTCTTTAAAGAACAGTAAAAGCATCTGGCTCTCAAAGTGTTTTTACCCCATGACTGAAGAGCGTAAACAACAAACACTCCCTTGAGTCTGTCCAGACTGTTCAAGTGTACTCAGAACTAAAAACAGAAAGATGAGAGGATGCGAGCGGGGCGAACCGCCTGTACCAATACTGTATATAGCTTAATGCCACATCTGTCATTCATTTGGTGCTTTTATCCAGAGCATCTTGAGTGCATCCATTTAGTTCCCAGTGGGAAATGAAGCTGTAACCCTGCAGTGCTACCAGCGCCACACTCTACCCATTACACCACTGAACCCACTTTCAAAGCAGTTGGTTGGCAGAAAAGCAAAACAATCTACTCATTTGAGCCAAGTAAGTTGAATCATCAGTAGGCGGGAAACCAGCTAAACCAAACAATTTATTGATTAGAGTAGTAAAACTGCTGCATACACCTGCACACCTCTCTTAAAGCTGCACATATCAATATTTTAGGTGAACAATGGCTCAAATGACTACATGAATTGTGAAAGGTGTCCCTAGAGAATTAACAACCACCTTTGCAGTTCCCCACTTCATTGCAGAGCATCTTTCAGCTTCACTCTCATCAGCTTTGTTTATGGCAGCAGCAGGAAGCTGTTAGGCTATGCCAGGGGTTTTCAAATTGGGTGAATGTGAGCCTCCCCTTAGAGTAGGTAAGGACAGCCCAGCGCCCCCTTCCCCAAAATCCTGTCCGCCTGCCCTAACCCACACAGGCCTCTGCTGTAAATGCCATCTTTTGTGTGTTTGATGAGTTTCAATGACAACTGATAAAATGTAAATATTTTTTTTATATTGTATTTGAAGACGAAATGAAATAGCATAGCCGCTATGCTATTTCATTTTTACTTAGGGACAGTTTGTTTTAGCCTGGGTGCTCCCTGATGGGATCTGCATGCTTCTATGTCTGGCAATAAAGGGTTAAACTGCACCACTTGACTCCTGATTTTCCTCTTCTGGCTTTATGTTACTCCCTTCTCCCCTATACCAACTTGGGCTTGTAACAAGTTTTGATAAATAAGTAATAAACTACTATTAGGAATAACTTTTGGGTTGCCAGGGAAGTTAAAAAGACAAGACAAGTACTATGCTAGAGGACAATTTTGCACAAACAAAATGTTGATATTATTGGTTAATATCGATCAATAAAGCATTATATTACTGCTCTATAAAGCATATCAAGTGTCCTTTAGCAAGACCTCCAAATTGCTCCCGATGTATTTATGTTGGGAAAATAGGACAAAAACATAAAACGCCAAATGAATTTAATGTAATGTATTACTAAATTAATTATCACCTATTAAAAAAGGTGACAAAACATAAGTTACAGCTTATAAAGCCTCTAAAAATGAATGCCTCATTAGAAAGCTGTACTGAAACTGTACCCTGCCATACTTTGAATAATTATAATAGAGAGTGATAGCTAGTATGGCTAGAACACTTCTTCCAGGGGTTGTAAAAGACTGATAATCTCTCTGCTTACTGTAATGTTTCTACTGTAAAGGAGGATGGAGGTGCTGCTGCTGCTCTCTCCTAAAAGCCTTCTGGAGAGGATGTTACAAAATAAGCATCCATCAAATAAAGTGAGACATAATCACATCAACATTTAAATGGAAATATTTTATCATCCCACACTACGGTCTCAGTACTTATCTGAGACATGGTCCTAGTCATCTGTAAGCATGTAAACACTCACTGGCGTGTGAGGTGTATTGGATTGAAGCTCAGTACAACTCAGGTGTGTGTGTGTGTGTGTGTGTGTGTGTGTGTGTGTGTGTGTGTGTGTGTGTGTGTGTGTGTGTGTGTGTGTGTGTGTGTGTGTGTGTGTGTGTGTGTGTTTTTATGCTCCACATATCTGGAAGAAACTCCCAGAAAACTGCAGGTCTGCCGCAACTCTCAGTTCTTTTAAATCAATGCTGAAGACCCTACTTTTTGATGTTGCCTTTCTTTAAATATTTGTTAATTTCTTATACTGAAGTTGCATTGTTGAAACCATATGAAAATATATATAAGCATATAAAGAGAAATTAAAAAGTAAGACCGGTGGGTCCGGCCCGTTCTGGATTACGTTTATAGAGCAACACCTTATACATTGTCCCATACTAGCACCATAAAATCTAGTATTTTAGCTGCTTTTATATTTAAAAAATATACAACTGCTCTCTAATGTTTAATTTCTCATACTGTACTGTAACGTTTATTCTTGTATTTTAATCGTTTTTATGTAAAGCACTTTGAATTGCCCTGTTGCTGAAATGTGCTATACAAATTAAGTGTGTGTGTGTGTGTGTATGTGTGTGTGTGTGTCCACGTTTATGTGTACTGAGGATTTATATTTGTATGAAAGTATGAAAAGCATTAAAAAATTGTATGTTTCTCTTTCGTATATTACACATAAATTCACACTCAACTATTTCCTATGTAGGTTCGTGCTGACTAATAGAAAGGAATATTTCACGCAAAACATTTGAGCTGGGGTAGAGATCCTGTCTTTAGCTGAACATTTGATGAATTGTGCATTCATATAATCTTATTTTCCTGATGACATTTTAAAATCGGTAGGAAAAGCACAGGTGTATATGATACAATTAGCGATGGCTGAATTCCATTTAGCTGCTTCGGTGTCAGGGTCCATCATTAATGTTAGTAGTAACACATGTGCTTTTCCTACATTGATAGTCAAAATGTCTGCTGTGGAAAAGGCCTATTTGCTGTTTCTTAGTGTTGCTGGAGCAGTCTTTTTCATTTTACTTGTGTTTTTGTGCATCAAAAACTCCACAGTGTTTTTAGCCATGCTAGTGGTATGGCTATATGGATGGCAATATCGCTCTGTCTGTCTCCACATCTTTGTCCAGACTGAACTTCATATCGAGCTTTGTAATCTGGTCTTTTTTATTTGTCCTTTTGTTTATGATCGGTTACCTGCAAAACTAATGGCATTCCCATCAGCCCCAGCTGTTCTTTGTGTGTTGTGCTAATTAGCTAACGTTAGCATCCTAACAGGTTAACAGAAAATGATGAACGTGGTAAACATTATACTTGCATCGTCATTGTGAGTATGTTGGCATGCTGATGTTAGCAATTAGCTCACAGCACTCCTCACAGAGCCGCTCGCATGGCTAGACTCTGCTTGTAATTTAGCTAGCAGATTATTTCTCTGCTCCCCCTATGAACTACACTAAGCGAATAGTCTTCCTTTTATCCTTCTGTGTTCTTTTTGCTCTTCTTGCTTCCTCTCGTCTCCCTGTTTTGCAGACACCCTTTAGCCAGAGGGCACAATCACAACCAGAAAGCCAATCAGGAAGCTTATTAAACATGACACTTAGTGAGCACACTCAATATAGGCGAAGGACATAGGCTCTGAGGTCTACGTGCCAATTAGGAAACTCAAATCAATCATCGCAGTCAGTGAACTCTCCCTCGCTCCTTCTGTTTTTCCTCCTCCTCTGATGCTGTCTCTTCTTTCGCCTCTCTTGCACATTATCTCCTCTACTAACTCACCATCCCTCTCGTCTACTTTGAAAATAATTCTCAGCTATACCCACCAGCACTGCTGTTGCACACGATCACACACAGCTTGCTACAAAATAAACAGAGAATAGACAAGTCCACAAACACACACACACACACACACACACACACTCCAGCAAGCTATTCATCACAATTTAGCCACAGCATTAGACATTGAAGGACAATAACGCCCTCTCCAGAATACCATCCAAAACAAAAACAGCTACACACTTCTCCCATGACACTCTTTCCCCTCCATTTGTCAACACACTGTCTCACACTTTTTAATTCCCGCTAAGCTGTCTGTCATCTCTTTTTTCTCCTTAAAAACTAGGCTATGCCATCCAAGTAGGTTTAAAGACAAATTCGTTTGAAACTGAAAAAATGCCTTAGAATGTTGTTTTGTACTATAATCCATGCATTATGTGACTAAATCACAAAATATAGCTATAATCAGTTGAGTAGGCTAGTTGATCTAGTTATATATGATGCAGCTGAGACTCACAATGTAGAGTGGCTTGTCCTTTAATCACAAGGTTGGCTGTTTAATCCTCAGCTCCTCCTGGCCATGTCATGAGCAACACAATGAATCCCCAGTTGATCCCGATCAGCTGGCCAGTCCCTTGCATATAACTCTGTGTGTGTGAATGAAATTGTAAAGTCTGGTAACACCGAGTGTTGATATCAGATATGCATCAGTGTGAGCGATACATTATAAGCAGTCCTACAACAGTTTTGTAATGAAAGATTTTGACACAACATGTCATACCTTCCCATTAACTTAATAAAATATGACCCAAACTCGTATAAAGTGGCTTGAAATTAGATTTCAGTTTAATTCACAAGCAATTAAAGGCCACCATTAAAAGTTACCATACATCTTTTTCTCCTGTTAATGTAACCACTCTATCAATGTACTGGATCAACGCCTCCAAAGAATACTGCTGTTTTGTACTCCTCTCTGTAAATCTATTAAGGCGTGCAAATGCTATATTCCTGAATGAGATGAAGCTCAGTAGAGTTTTTGTATTTGTCTGTGATCTTAACTTCACACGATCCCTCTCCAGTACCCTCTCCACCTTCTGTCTCATCAAGTCACTGATGGAGTGCTACAGGAAAATAGACTTCTTAAGGTCTTGTCAAAAGCTTGTTGAGAGGTGGTAACAGGCCTGCTAGACTGGTGATGGTGAAAAAGAGAGATCTGCTCACAAGATCTAATTTCACAGCCAGTGACTAGAATGCTGTAGGCAAACACCTGTTTTGTGTGCATAAAGTATTAAAGTGCACTAGCACCACCCATGGACAAGCTGTGTACATGTAAAGATTAAGCTGTTAAAAACCATGTGAATAAACATCTACTATATAAATAGGAATGTAATGAATGAACAAGTATATATTAGGTTCAAATAAAACTAATATTGAGCGGGAACATTCATCTTTCACATTGTAAACCGTAATTTGACAAAATGATCAGCAACAGCATCTTACAGCCTTCATCAGCAGATGGGGTTAGATCAAGTTGAAAGCTACTAAAAGCAAGGCAAATAAAAAAGGAAAAGTGGACCTTGAGTTAGCATTAGTTTGTCAAAAGTATATATCATTTATTAGGATGATGGATGCATCATAGGTACAAGGATTTTTTTATTTTAAAATGTACTGCAGCTTTTCACCTTTGAACATTCTCAAATTACAGGCATAACGGGTAATGTGTATAAACATTTCCTTTTTTTTTTAAATCACAAAAATAATACAAATCCTGTGCCATGTGTAATATTTGCTGTCTACACCGCTTGTCTAAGTTGTGACTCTCACTTTCATCCAGCAGATGGCACCACAACTCAGAGCAAAACTCAAGTCTGACGTTATTAAATTGAGCTTATAATATTAATATCTAAATTTAATTGGCACACTGATATGTAACCAAGACTTGTTGGGGGGTGGGGGGGGGGGTAAATAGACTGCATTGATTATTCATACACTAATGTTGGGAGAGCAAAAATGCAAGGTGCTGACATGTTTGAGGCCAAATGTCAAGATATTTAAGTAATTTAACTACCACCACTACCAGTTCGGGAAATGAATTTTATTCAAAGGATTTTATACATTAAAAGCTCTTTTGGCCACGTCACCGCTGACTCACCTCAAATGTGTGTCAATTACGATGATGACGTGGCAGTATGTTTTAGGAAATGCAACAGTGACAAAAGCCCCAAAAATGAGAACCATTATCCCTGAAAGCTGTAAACTCAATGTGAATACCAGCTTTCCAAATAAACAACAGCATAGTTAGAGAAACATGAAAAACACAATAATTTATTTGACCAGATATGAAACAGATAGAAACTGAGACATGCTGGAAAGGAAAACCACTAAAACCAGATCCCAAATTTCTTCCCTGTTAGTGTCTTGAGTAGTCTGGCTTACCAGATGTACTTTGCTGGCATAAAGCCCCTATCTATTTTGCAAGGGCACGGTCGCTGCATCAGGGGCTTAGTTAGCGCAGTCCAGGATAGTTGATTGGTTTGAAGAAAAAAATAACAAGCCAGCCAGAGTGTTTTTTTTCCCCCCACTATCCCAGAATAGCCAGACTGTCTGAGGGGAGAAAAGAAGCTGCTGTTTGTAGGTGATTGTATTTCCATAGACCATACTATATGTCAAGTCCAGTCTTAATTTAAAAAGGTGTGATAAGAAAATGTGGGTAGTGCAGAACACAGGTAGGTCATTTTGAGGTCTCTTTTCCACAGTGACAGACGTGTAGCACATCCAGGATCCAGCAGCTTCACAGAGAAGACCAGACAACCCCAGACCTGGCAAATAAAGAATACAACAATCATTAGACACTGTTCACCATGGAAATAATGACAGGAGTAAATACTGGTAGAATTAAAAAACAATGCAACGGCTGAGAGCATGGATGTACGTATATGTTGAGAGCTGAAGCACCATGATCCCAAAGACAAGTCAAACTTTTTAACCCTTGATGACTAAGACAATAGTTAGACTAAATTAGGCAACAGGTTGTCTTACATAATTGGCCCTCGGTATGCAGAAGAAACAGTGGCTATTTATAACTTTCAGTTTGTGTTGATTCCAGCGGCCCCTTTGGACTAAAGCGGTGGTGTTCAATGTAATAATAGCTTGGATTTATATAGCGCATTTCATGAAACCCAAGGACGCTTTACACAGGTACAGGGGGACAAATGAAAAGGAAAAGAAAATAGAAGGCCATCACAAACACGGACTAAAAGGAATAAAATGTCCGCGCGAAATGGAAGGGGGGCTTAATTTAATGTCGGCTACTGACGTACAACAACATCGTGCAATCTAAAGTTATTTTATGAATTAAATAGACATATTACATACCTAAGGGCCAATTCGGGGTCGGTTTTGAATCATTTTCAATCTCGTTATTGTCTCCATCTGTTGAAAGCCCGACCGACTCGGGTTTCGCCAGTCATCTTTCACTTTCCCTTTTAGCTTTTAGTCGTTCTTCGTTTATTTCCTTTTATTCTGCGATGTCCTGCCCCAGTAGGCTATCAGCCATAACTACAGCAGATAACTTCTAAAATAAAAACTAAAATACAATTAGGCCTAGTATATCTAGGCCTAGGTATCCAAATGTTGGTACCGTCAAACCTCCTCCTCCCTATTTTACCGCGGTATACGGTATTACCGTGACTAATTAAAAATGATGACGTAAGGCTCACACTGCGTCACCAAACTGTTGGCTTGTGCACCGTTCAGAAACTGAATACCAAACACTAATACTGAAACAATAATAATATAACAACTTACAAAAAAACGACTTTCTCCTCCACACTGTCACGTGATGACAACACCACATAATTACATAAATTATATTTAATATTTAATCCTTGTCTCCTATAGAAGTGCATTGCATTTTGAAACTGATATAGTTATTGTTGCTATTATTAAGCCCCAGCGGTATACCGTATTACCACCCAACCCTAATTAGGCCTATATAAAAGAAATCTACTGCTACCTTTTACCTGCATGTATAACACAGGCTTTTCAGGTGCTATGCCGAATTCTGTGAGTCATCACATTGTGTGCTCTGTAGCGCCGTTTACCTGCTTCAAATCATTTTGTGAAAATCGGACCGGGAAAAGGTATTAATAAAAACTATGGGCGTCGGACTGGGGGGGGGGGACTGAGTACCCAGGGCCCTCATGTGAGAAGGGCCCAAAAATATGCTAGAACGAATAGCTGTGGATGCGGGGAGGGGCCCACAGAAAATGCCTTTCTACAGGGCCCAGAATGTTGTGCTACGCCCCTGATAAAAACTACATAAAACTAGTCTCGTTTACTGTTACAGGTCATTTATGATCATCAGATGAACAATACACAGTTTCAGAAAGATTTAAAAGTTACATATAGTCACATTCAGCTTGGTCGAAATCTACATTCAGATGACGACTTTCTGACCAATATCTAACGTTATGTTTGTTTCCCTGCCAATTTAGAGGCAGACTAGTCAAGTAGCTAGTCGCAGGCCTAACGTTAAGTATGACACCCAGTGTAGCAAGGCACATTCCACGTTACCATTCAAGCCAAATCCAGCTTCTTCTGAGTTTCTGACAGTTTATCTTGCAGCCGTTTCTTCCTCCAGTCCAGAAACTTTCTCCTCATTCTGTTAGCCTGCCACCCCGCTACAAAGCCGGCAGCAAAAGAAACCACGACGGCGACTTGTAGCGTCCTCTCCGAGACTTCAGCCATGTTCACCTCTGGCTGACAGATGCACACATTTGTGTAAGTCGCATGAAAATCAACACATTCACATACAGGAAGTGAATTGCTTACTATTCACGCGATACAACAGCAGCGACGTTAATCTCGCACTTTTCAAAATAAAGGTCCGAAAGCCCTCTCAATTTATGTTCTTGTCCAGTGTTAAAGTAAAATCTTATTTTTACAGTCTATGGTCAAAATAAATAAAAATGTATTGATGTATATATTTTGACAGTGAAACACATAGATTATATTACTACCAATAATAATAATAATAATAATAATAATAATAATAATAATAATAAGTCAGACTTCATTGAACAAGAAGGTTTATTTTCTCTGGAAAAAGTATGGTTTAAAAAACATTGTATAGAAAAGAAAAGGAAGGTCATTAGGAAGTCAAAATTGATTTGTGGAAAACATTTGGAAAATTCTAATTTGGGTAAACAGCTCATGTGCAACACAATTGTCTCATTTCCTGCAACTCACTGGCATCAAGTTATCAGGTTGGAAAAGTACATTGTACATTGGAAAATAAAATATGAAAGGTAGATGCAGCCCATACTGTCGCTCCCTCGGGCTCAAGACAGTCATGAAATACATAATTCATACATAGACATACATGCTGTGGCACACTGACGTTAACAAATTTAAGCGAAACACAAAGAACACAAAAGATCAAAGTGAGTAACAAGTAGGCCTACTGTACAGTAAGATATAAAGCATTGTAATAAACCACAAGTTGTACAAGTTTGTCATATACTGCACATGACTGATCATTAATGTGTATACAAGTTTCATATGACAAAACTGTATATGGTGGCTGCCAAAACTTTTATTATTAATGCTCAAGGCAGTTTACTTAATAGTAATACTTTTTTACAGTTTGGAAATGAAATACTGCTTTATCATTTGACATAACAAAACAGAGGAATTTATATTCAAAATGACTGAAGAGGTATTGCATGAGAAGAATGTCATCTCTGTGTTATCTGGAGGTCACACTATCTGGAGATAGTAAGGAAGTGTAGGAGAGTGATTCAATTGTTAAGCGTTGTAGTGGCAGTAACGGTTTCAGTGAGCACCAAGTTGTACTGTATGAGTTTGCTACATTTTGCTTTCTCTTACACCACTCCAGTGTACCACAATTCATGAGAACATGGTAAAAGAAACAGTGTCTTTGTCTCCTTTCCTTCCTGTCGCTATGAGGGCTGCATGATTACATGCACCTCGCTTCACTATTGTGCTGTGCTGTGGTTTGTGGTAAAAATCTTCATGTTTCTTTCACTTTTCTTGAGTGTGAGATACATCACTTGTTTCTAAAGCAGTTTTTTATGTTTTAATATTTCTAAAAACAAAAATCTAAATATTTCAATACTTACTGAAGAGTTTGAGAGTTTGGTTATTAGTTATAGTTTGTGTCTAGGAGAAGTGATACCTGGGTCAACATTATCATCAGTTTACAGCAAAACTAACAAAACTATTATTTTGAAACTGCAGCAGCATTGTGCCTTAACCCAAAGACTCTTTTAAATTTAAATATGATATTGAGGTAAAGCACTGAACAAGTTTGGTAAGTTCCCTGTCTGTAGGTCTTCAGAGGCGTTGGCACCCTGTCCATGATATTGATCTACACATATTCATGCTGTTGAGAGTCAGATGCAGACTGAAGAGTGGACAGGTCACTTTCATTATACAGTAGCTGCCATCTTTGTGGAACCGAACAATCTCAAGCCATTCAGATACCTGGTAAACAATGATGGAAATGAAATAATTGCTTCAGCTGCAAATAGTCTTAATATGTACAGTCAACATGTCCAATTTGTCAACAAAATTAGGATCCAAAAGTGTTCATGATGTATTGCTGATGGTTGAGAACAGATGAGAGAATCAGCAGTGTGATCAGGGGTTTGGCTCCTCCGCAGCAAATCACAACCGATTTTGTTTAAGCCTCTCGATGTGGTAACAGAGTTTGAGCGCAGGTCCCAGCTTTAGTCCCAGATACTTCATCATCATCTCACTTTTCAGCAAGAGCAGAGCATCTCCATCTATCTCCTGAAACAAATCAGAGACACAGTGTGACTAGCGCTCAGGCTGTTTCTGAGCCTTGTAGCTATGAGAAGAAAAGCTAATAACATTAAATATTAGTTTACACATCTGCTGATTTATATTCAGGACCACAGAGAACTGGGTGATGGGTGAATAAAGCTACAGTTGTTTAATAACAGGTTTTTAAGTAAAAGTATATCTTACCTCTTGCAAGAGGTTCCCTGCCTAACAGCATGCTAGGATATAAAGCTCTATTCCAATACATTTAGTATTTCAGCATAAGTCGATGGCCATGGGCTGCTATATAAAGTGGTCTGGACTCACATGCTTCCTGAATGTGTCAGCGTGGGGACCCAGGGCTTGGGGGTCAGCATCTTTGATAAACCAAACAACCTCCTCAACACCCCAGCTAGATGGGTCCTTACCAGCAGGACGCTTGCACTCTCCAGAGTCTGGCATCGGACTGTATGCTAGGTAACACAGGGGAACAGGTGGAGGGAAGATGCTCAAATGCTCAACATAATGGGGATCCAATTAAGCCAAAAAACAAATAAACAAAATACTGACAGTCCTATATGTCACCTGACAAGACATAAGTTCCACAGCATTGTCACAAAAAATGCCATAGTATGCGTTAGAAATTTCATAATTATAGTATGCTGTAAAAACATCACATAAAAAGTCATAGTATAGTATATCATAAAAAGTCATACAAATTCGTAGTATAGTATGTAATAAAGACATGAAATATGTCATAAAAGTGTCATAAAAAAGTCATAGGTGTTTAAAAGATGTAAACGAAAGCAAAATATACTTCTAAAGCAAAATTGCAAAACACAGCCTCACCATTCCTGTTTACTTCCTGGAAGCTTCCTGGGCTCGATGCTTGTCTGCACAAGCCCATTGGGGTAGAGCAACTGCTGCCACGGTAACCGTAAGAATGCTTCGGTGGGTACTGTGATGTCATGACATTGAAGGCAGAGTCACTAGGATCTACAGCGTAGCGCTTGGAGTCCACTGGTGGGTCACATAAGAAATCTTCAGGCATCGACGTCTCTGCTGGAGGAGGAACGACAGGAAGTGGCATCACTAAAGGTCCAATGTGTGGGAATTTCTCCCATAGGGTTGAGATCATATATCGCAATCAACTCTTCAACTCATTACAGCTACGGTAGCCTTCACGCTTTTTTTCTGATGACGCCAGTCTCTTGCTCTTTTCAATATCCTTTTTCTTTTTCTGGGCGAAGAAGAAGACTCCTGTTACTGAAATTTGGATTTTGAATACGTGTGGTTCTCCATGTTTCCTTCTTTAAACTTGCCGGGGCCCGGGAAGCTACGATACCCATTAGCAGCATTAGCAGCACCTGTGAGTTTATCATGTGACAGCGAAAACGCAAAAGGCGGAGCAGTATGTCCTGTATGTCCCTTACCGGCTAACGTATTTCAAGATGGTGCGTGAATATGGAGCGTCTACCCAAGGGGGTAAGCTTCGCTTCAGAACTCGAACCTCCGATGGCGCCATTTTGTTGCTACAAAGGTATCACCTCCTGTTAGCATTCCACTGACCACCTTTTTTTTTTTTACGTCACTTGACTGCGAATAACTTTACATCTGAAGCGTTTAAAGACTCTATTTGTCCATTGTTTAGTTCTAAAGAAACACGATAATGTATAAAAGGCTCCATTACCTTGTACCTCACGTTATGGCTCCGTAGCAGACATTTTTGTAAAAATAGGCTAACGATTGTGTCATAACCAAGTGACTTACTGTCGCACAGTAGAGGAATTACCGTATAGTACAGGAGAAGCTTGCAGGCAGTTTCGACTTACATTAGCTGTTTAGGTTTAATTGCTAATGTTAACTAGCATGTTAGTTAGCAATAATTAGCCTGTGCTTATGTTATCTCCTTACATATACCTACACTCTCCGTCTCTGTAAGATTGGGAATGATTGAGATTTCTCTTGGCACAGCTACCAGAAGACTTACAACTTTCAGACACGTTGCTCACGTCACATTTACGTTGTCTCCGTCAGTTGGAGGCTGCGCAGTAAAGCAAGGGATCACCGCAAAAGTGCTTCTAATAGCCTTCACTAGTCTCCGTCCAGAGCAACGGGATCTATTGGTCCATTATATATATGTCAATGCGTCTACCCCAGTTCATGCAAATGCAAATGTAAAATTGATGAATTATTGTTCATCACGCCCCTAACCCGGCACCGTCAGACACCGCCTACCAAGAGCCTGGGTCTGTCCGAGGTTTCTCCCTAAAAGGGAGTTTTTCCTCGCCACTGTCGCACTAAATGCTTGCTCTTGGGGGAATTACTGGAATTGTTGGGTCTTTGTAAATTATAGAGTGTGGTCTAGACCTACTCTATCTGTAAAGTGTCCTGAGATAACTCTTGTTATGATTTGATACCATAAATAAAAATTTAATTGAATTTAAAATTTCAAGCCAATAGGAATTCTTGGAATTGATGGTGATGGTAAATATTCATGAAAAAGGACAAGTTTGTGAACATGCAACACTGATTTTGATAATGAACAACTACAAACGTTACACACTGGACCTTTAAAGCCTAGCCCATCTGGGAAATGTTGTCTTTTTTTGTCTGTCAGCAAGGATACGTCGTCATTCATCGTGTTAAATATATCAACGTCAAAGGGTTTTACTTTGTGCTCAGATCAATATAACATCTGCAGACTATGCGCTGCATTAAACAGCAGATACATTTTTCATGTCTTTTAACTACTGAGTTAAATGAATACACAGCTAAGATGTGTTGAAGCTCCTTCAGCCTGTAACTGTATGGATGTAAAACGGCTGAAAGGTAGTCAGTAATTCCTCTGAATCTGCTCCCTTTGTGCCAACCGTTTTTCAGATCGTCAATAATGTAGATGCCTGCTGGTTATGCTAGGGATGGGCAGTTATGAATTCACTTGATGAGAGATTTATAAAATGGAAATGCTCCACTGAGATCATTTTGAATTGCCTCTACTTTGTGCTCACACAAAGGTCAAACGTACTTTATTGTATTCTGAAAAATCTATTATGTGATAGGATCTGCGCATGTGAGTTTGGAAGCTTATATATTGACACACACCAGACACACACAAGGTGCAGAACTGCCTTCATAGCCTACAGTAAATGCTTAAAATTTCCATCCAAACATCTGAAATATTGTTAAATGAACCCTGTAAATATTATAAAAGATAATAAAATGGTATGTTTTTTAATAAATTAACCTTAAAAGTGACAAAATTATCAGTATTTGAAAGGGAGCGTACATTGCTTAGACAGTATCCCAAAAAACACCATGAAATGTGTGTGTGTGTGTGTGTGTGTGTGTGTGTGTGTGTGTGTGTGTGTGTGTGTGTGTGTGTGTGTGTGTGTGTGTGTGTGTGTGTGTGTTTTTGAATGTCTACAGTCTGACATCAAACACCTTTTACGATTTGCAAGAGCAAAGAGAAAACTGCTGGTCCTTGACACATGAGATTCCCATTCCCACCTCAAATACACTAAAGGCAGTCTTTAAATATTTCCTTATTCAGAGCAGGACAGACCGAGAGGGAAAAAAGGAGAGAAAAAAATGAAAGCGAGACAGAAAGAATCGCTGTGTATTTTAATTTTGTGAAAGAATTAAAAATGTCTCCAGAGCAAAAGCAGGAAAGCAAAGCTTGGTGAGAAGATTGAAAGGGAATAAGAAATGACATGTTTGGGTTGTGTTTGAAGGCATGTATTTCTCATTTGAATGTACATTACGTAAACATAGTAAACCCATCTATGGGTTTACTATGTTTGTCTTTGATTCAACAAGCAGACATGCACAAGAGTGTAATGTTTTACATCCATATGCTTTTGGATGTTTTACATCCAAAAGCATATCTCGTCACAGAGAACAAGTCATCTGTGTATTTTAGAGAACAAAGAAGAAAGACACCACACTGACAGGCGTGCATTTTAGCACTGAATTTAAGTCGCAGTCAGAGCAGGGTAGCAGACAGATGAAAAAGATAAGATACAAAAATAAAAGAGAGGAAGGGAGGGCGCATTTCATATCACAAACACACCATCAAATTAAGCTGTGAGTGTATAATACGTGTTCAAATATTAGGAACCCCATCCTCATACTGAATAGATCCAGGTCTCAAGGCCTAAAAACATCATCAGACCTCAGAACTTGAATCAACCCGCTTGCTTCTTACCATTAAATGTCCTGATTAGGATTTTATTTAGTACAGACACATTATTGTTTATGAGCATGTTACTGGATAGCTGCAGTGGTGTAGTCTAATGTATTGTAGTAGGCATACTGTACTGTATATTGGCCAGATTCTGCCTTTTGGGTGGGTGAGGGGGGCATATCATAGTGGGGGGTGGGGGGCATATCATAGTGGGGGGGTCTGGGTGTCCTCCCCCAGGGAAGTTTTGAGCATCAACGACTTCATTTCCTGTATTCGGATACACTTTTATGCACCAATTTATGGTGAAAATACCTTTATTTAGCCTATGTGAAGAAGAAAAACACAGATGACAATTCAAATTATATAAAAAATATAATGGAAAGTGTGTTGTTGCGTGTCATTGGGCATTTTTAAGTGGGTATATGTAAATCCTGGTGCTTTCTTAGTGCGTATCACGTAGACTACACCACTGCTGGATAGAAAAACTTATGAAGGTTAAGATGTATGTGGTGGTGTTACCTGTTAGCACTTGAGGTGTGGCAGAGTGGGGGACAATAGCAGCATCCTGTGGGATGGAGCCCATCTCAGGCTCCGGTGTGCTGCTGGGAGGAGAGTTAGCTAGTGGGGACATCACCATCCTGGGCTTCAGCTACAGGCACACACACACACACACACACACACACACACACACACACACACACACACACACACACACACACGTACACATATGCACATTATTTAATGATGAATGATTCTCGAAACACATCAGAAAACAACAATTGTTGGATCTGTGAAAATTCTTAGATCCTTACTGCTACTCGGGCAAAAAAAGCGCCACAGTGTGCTGTGGTAGCAAATATTGCTGACGCTAATGAGAATATCATCAGTTTTAGAAATATTCATCCACTTAAGTGTTAAAAGGGTGTACATTTTGACCCATAGGTGGCACTAGATGAAAGGTCAGGGGACTGAGAAGGCACTGGCACCACTCAAACCTATAACATTACTAACAGTAGGCTACTACCACTAAATATATCAGCACCATACCAATAATAATATCAATGCCATAATATAATGGTTAGGACGCATACCAACGTCCAAACGTACCCGATTCATTTCTGGCTTAGGACGTGTGTTGCATACCATACCCTCTCCCTCCCAATGCTTGCTGTTTATGTCTACACTGTAGGCTGATCAATAAAGGCAAAATAGTGGAAAATGATCTAAAGAAATCCCGCTAAAACTACCAATAACAATACCAGTGCCAATATCAATACCATTATTAATGACAAAAATAAAACCAGTACTAACATTGATGTGACATTCACACTGTATTTCTACTGACAGTTTTCATTGACAGTTGGAGGGGGTATCGTGACATCAAACCTAGCAAAGCACCAGCTAAAGGCACAGAAGAAGACTGCTAGCTATGCAAATGTGGATGTAAACAATGCAGGTTTTTTATATATTTATAAATTGTGTTATGCAAAAATATTTCTTGAGGAAGGAAATGCTTTCAACACATTTGTTCAGCCACCAGGAAACACAAACTACCGTTCAATGAGAAATTGAATGTGAAAATAACATTTGTTTTTCAAGAAAACTTGAGAGTGTAGCTTTAAAATATGGCATTGATGCAAAGAATTATAAATAAATATAATGATGACTGCCTAACTGACCTTAAAGCCGGGTTTCCTGCCTCTCTTCTTCGGGACCTTGAGAGGCGACAGAGGCTCAACATAGTGACTCTGGAACTCCAGCTTACGGATAGGAGGCCGTCCCCTCTTCCTGCCAGGTACCTTACCCTGGGGCCCCGCTATGAACTGGGGGCAGAGAGCTGGAGTCTGCATCTCTGAGCCGGCGGACAAGGTATTCATCAGACCTGAGAGAGATAGAGAGATTATTAAATGCAATTTCAAAGTAACAGGAAGTGTCAGCTTTAAACTGCACCCACCACTGCCTCAGCTCCAAACTGGAACGGAAACTTATGTACATGTGAGACTACCCCGTCCACACACACACACACACACACACACACACACACAAACAAACACACACACGTCGTGAGACTACCCCGTCCACACACACACACACACACACACACACACACACACACACACACACACACACACACACACACACACACAAACGCTCGTGAGACTACCCCCGTTCCACACACACACACAACACACACACACACACACACACACACACACACACACACACACACACACACACACACACACACACACACACACACACACACACTATAGGAAATAGCAGAAACAAAGCCACATAGAGCTTTGTACTCCATCACACCCCTCCCCCTCTCCAACTGCAAAGATTGCAATAAATATCATTACTGCACAGACAAAGCCTCACACACACACACACACACACACACACACACACACACACACACACACGGCAGTGGTTTCAAGTGTTTGTCTTGGTATCATTAATTCACATGGTTATGACTTTCACAATACATCCCTTTCGCCATCATTTCATTCATGCCACACAATCCCTTACCAGAGATGGCCTTTTAAACTGAAGCTAAGTCGCTCTGTGCTGATTGTGCTTTTTACAGAGGCTGATGTTCTACTAATTAGCCGGCATATGCCTATTAGTCTTCTGTTTCTAATGGCTAAATAATATTATGCAGAACTGACTGGATTTCAATGCAGAGAGATGTTAGAGAATAAAATCCTCTTCTTGTGATGACAAAGTGTTTGTCATTGAGGAAAAACAGGAACAGAGACCGACAGAGCACGTGAATTTGCATGATGCCTCTCAGACCAAATCACACGAAAAAAGCTTCAAAATTAGCACAATATGATCATTGCTTACCATGCACACAGCCGTCTGGTAATCGCTGTCTGTGAGATGCTCCTCTGCAGCAGCAGGTTTCTGAATAATCCCCTGAAGGATCTCCCACAGCCTGTCTCTACTATTCTCTGCTGCAACACACTGTCAGGACGCCGGCAACTCTGTGTGGGGCTCTCTCTCTCTCTTCCTCAATCTTCAACCACCTTCCTCTGAAACAACCCCCTCCTCTACTTTCCTTCTACCCTAACCCCCTTCCTCTGTGTCCCCTTTCAGTTGTCATGGCAACACGCCTCTAACATCCCGCGGCAGCCGGCAGACGTGCTGAGCTCAAAACGATGTGTTTTGTGTGTAGGGGGTGGAGTGTAATGTAATTACAGCTGCCGCAGCTCAGGATTTTTCTTTTCGGTCTTCAAAAAAAGCTTAGAACGGGTGACAAGGGATTCACGCTGTGCAGTGTTTTGTGCTCCAAGCGCTCGAGTTACAAACTGTAATCTGTCCTCAAATTATTTCAGAACAATTCCATTTTCTGCGCAGGAAGCATGTTCTCATGTCCAAAGATTTTACCAAAATCCTAATATGTGAGATCTTTTAATCACTCCTAAATGCTTGAACTGTTCTGGTACAGTCTGGCTTACAAGGTGAAGGGATCAATGTCTCGGTACACCTTCGGCTGCTTTTCTTTCTGATAAAAAAATGATTGCTGGCAAAGCTCACAGCCTTCATTTCATTTATAGACTTCTTCTTCCTTTGTGTCAGCTGGTGTATGCTGCTTTTGTTTTTATCTGTAATAAAAAAATAATAAAATACAAACAAAAAAGACCAGCCAAAGGCAAGGTAGAAGGTAGCTGAGGTGTAGGTATTAAAAGAAAAAGCAGGCTCCAGAGGGATTATTTGTTCTTATAGTCTACAAAAGTACAACTTAGGTTTTCCCCCTTCACCACCACATATCGATTAGTTATTTACTCAGGTTGCTATGCCGATTCCCATTCGTGGTCAAAGAAGCTACACTGGTGGGTCTTAACGCTCAATCAAAATCAGGTCAACCTTTCACAGGGAGGATCAAACGCCGGCGTGCCCTCGCTCCAACACAGAAGCGCTGCCAGTGTGTAAAGAGATTTGTCAGGGGTTGGCTGCAAAGCGGTTGCGTTTGAATACTGAATGTGACAGGCCAGGCAAACTGCAGTATTTCATTACTTGAGGCCCATACTGTACATGATAATAAAAAAAGGGAAAATAAACAGCAAGGTCAGGACAATAAGGCTGAGATACTGAGTGCTGGCACACACTGACCATGATGGTAGGAGCGTGCGTGTGTGTGTGTGTGTGTGTGTGTGTGTGTGTGTGTGTGTGTGTGTGTGTGTGTGTGTGTGTGTGTGTGTGTGTGTGTGTGTGTGTGTGTGTGTGTGTGTGAAGGAAGAGACCCATAAATCATAAAAGTAATTACACAGTGAGATTAATCCTGATGTCCCTCCTCAATCAGCCCTGTCCCATTACAGTGCATCACATTACAGACAAAGACAGACTGAGAGAGAACAGATAATCACCTTTTACTTAAAAAGAATTGGATATGACGGGGGAAGCCCATTAATACCGTCTGACAATATTAGGCAGTAACACCATTTTTGCAGGCGAGGGGAAAGATTTGCACCTTAACACAATACATTTGGGGCCGCAGCCTCATTTTTTTATGGCTAATTTAGCAATTAAGAGATCGGTGAACCCCTACGCCCAATTTCATTTTCCGACTAAGGGATATTGTCTCTTTTTTGGAAGCTGAATGTTAGAGGAAGGCATGTGTTATGGACACAGTTATGCAGCAATGATCAGCAATGATTAGCATAACTTAATCACCAGCTTCAGGGGATGGAGATTTGTATCTGTTTTCACTTATGCAGAAGAAAAACTGCAATGAAGTGAACTATGCCTCACTAGACTGCACACCTACACACATATAAACAGTCTAAACACAGTGTCACAAACACACACACACACACACATACTAAATTGCATGCATAGAATGATCGCACTTTAACTAGAAACTATATACCCCCCGCCTGCTTGCCTAGCATAGATTAGTGTGTGTGTGTGTGTGTTTTCTCTAATCAATGTAACCAACCCCCTGAATTTATTTACAGCTCAGGCAGGGCGTCGCCATGGTAACAGACAGTGAAATCGGATTCTGTGCCAGAGACTTGTGATAAGGTGGGAATAAATAAACGCATAAACAACAATGTGTGTATTAAATAAGGCACGCTCACACACACACACACACATGCACACGCGCACACACACACACACACACACACACACACACACACACACACACTGCCCCTCCTTATCTCCACTGAGCTCCTTCATAACACAACACACTCCAAAAGAAAGGGAAGGTGGAGAGTATTGCTCTTTTCATCAGCTATGGATCAGGGAGAGAGGGGGAAATGAGAGAATTTGATACATAACATCCAGGAATACCTAAATGTCCTCTTCTCACAATCTCACACACACACACACACACACACGCACACACACACATACACACACACATAAACTGCACACTTTTGAAAATGACTACTTGAGTTGACTTGCTCTATTTCCTCTTAAACAGTGGTTGCATACATTTACTCAAGTACTGTACTTCAGTTCATTATTTAGGTATTAGAAGTATTTCCATTTCCACTACTTTTTACTTCAAGTACTGGAAAGTATTTCTGTATTTTCAACTCCCCTACATTTTTTTCTACCAGATGCAGTTATTTTACAGATTTGAGCTTCATATACAAAATATAGGAAGACCTTGCAAATATGATGCATTGTTTTAAATAAAACTCAACACACTTTAATGCGTCATTAATAAGGATCCAGTAATATAATTTATAATAATATAACAGTGACATTCGGCCACCATAACAAGTATTTACTAATAATTCTTACATACTTTTAGCTAAGACACATTTTTAATGTAGTATTTTTACATTGTGTTATTCCTACTTTTACTTAAGTAAAGGATCCGAGGACTTCTTCCACCACTGATGTTAAACTGAAACACCAACAGACTACCAATTACATTCCAGCAGATACTGGCTGTCTGGCCAAATCACCCCTTCAAAGTAAAGTGCCGAGAATCATTTTTTAAGAATCAGCTCTTACTTTGAGTGCAGGTGTCGGGGGCCCGGCTCCTCAGCCTCCGCCCAACTGGCTCTGACCCCGCCTCCAAGTCCACCAGCTGCCAGCAGCTCCGCCCCCGGTTGTCACGGCGATCCAAACGCAGACGAAGGCGTACACCCTTGCTGAGGACGCCAGGTAACCAAGCAACAGGATGGGGAGGAGAATGGGCCAGTTCCAGGTAGGAGTCAGGGTTGAAATCCCGGCCGCCTCGCAGTCTCATGCCCTCGCAGCCCGCCATGGGAAAGCGAGATACATCACACTGGAGAAAACAACAATGCACGTAAAATGTTGTACACAGGTACAGTACAGGCCAAAAGTTTGGACACACCTTCTCATTCAATGCGTTTTCTCTATTTACATTGTAGATTCTCACTGAAGGCATCAAAACTATGAATGAACAGATATGCAATTATGTACTTAACAAAAAATTGTGAAATAACTGAAAACATGTCTTATATTTTAGATTCCTCAAAGTAGCCACCCTTTGCTTTTTTGATAGCGCTACAAACCCTTGGTGTTCTCTCAATGAGCTTCATGAGGTAGTCACCTGAAATGGTTTTCACTTCACAGGTGTGCCTTGTCAGGGTTAATTAGTGGAATTATTTCCCTTATTAATGGGGTTGGGACCATCAGTTGTGTTGTGCAGAAGTCAGGTTGATACACAGCCGACAGCCCTACTGTTAGAATTCATATTATGGCAAGAACCAATCAGCTAAGTAAAGAGAAATGAGTGGCCATCCTTACTTTAACAAATGAAGGTCAGTCAGTCCGGAAAATTGAGAAAACTTTGAATGTGTCCCCAAGTGCAGTCGCAAAAACCATCAAGCGCTACAACAAAACTGGCTCACATGAGGAGCGCCCCAGGAAAGGAAGACCAAGAGTCACCTCTGCTGCTGAGGATAAGTTCATCCGAGTCACCAGCCTCAGAAATCGCAAGTTAACAGCAGCTCAGATTAGAGACCAGATGAATGCCACACAGAGTTCTAGCAGCAGACACATCTCTAGAACAACTGTTAAGAGGAGACTGCGCGAATCAGGCCTTCATGGTCAAGTAGCTGCTAGGAAGCCACTGCTAAGGAGAGGCAACAAGCAGAAGAGATTTGTTTAGGCCAAGAAACACAAGGAATGGACATTAGACCAGTGGAAATCTGTGCTTTGGTCTGATGAGTCTAAATTTGAGATCTTTGGTTCCAACCGCTGTGTCTTTGTGCGACGCAGAAAAGGTGAACGGATGGATTCTACATGCCTGGTTCCCACCGTGAAGCATGGAGGAGGAGGTGTGATGGTGTGGGGGTGCTTTGCTGGTGACACTGTTGGGGATTTATTCAAAATTGAAGGCATACTGAACCAGCATGGCTACCACAGCATCCTGCAGCGACATGCCATCCCATCCGGTTTGCATTTAGTTGGACCATCATTTATTTTTCAACAGGACAATGACCCCAAACACACCTCCAGGCTGTGTAAGGGCTATTTGACCAAGAAGGAGAGTGATGGAGTGCTGCGCCAGATGACCTGGCCTCCATAGTCACCGGACCTGAACCCAATCGAGATGGTTTGGGGTGAGCTGGACCGCAGAGTGAAGGCAAAAGGGCCAACAAGTGCTCAAAGCATCTCTGGGAACTCCTTCAAGACTGTTGGAAAACCATTTCAGGTGACTAACTCTTGAAGCTCATCCAGAGAATGCCAAGATTGTGCAAAGCAGTAATCAGAGCAAAGGTTGGCTACTTTGAAGAAACTAGACTATAAGACTTGTTTTCAGTTATTTCACACTTTTTTGTTAAGTACATAATTCCACATGTGTTCATTCATAGTTTTGATGCCTTCAGTGAGAATCTACAATGTAAATAGTCATGAAAATAAAGAAAACGCATTGAATGAGAAGGTGTGTCCAAACTTTTGGCCTATACTGTATATAAACCTGCTGTCAAATGTGAATGTATTCACAGTTCATTTTTTTAATCAATCTGAATTCTACTTATCACCCTTTGCTCATGATGAAGTGCTCTAATATAAGCTTTTTAAAAAAAAATTAGTTTTAAATCCACAAAAAAATTAATTGGGGTAAACGGTTATGTAATTACACCAGTGGGTTTTCAGAGGTCAAAGAAATAAAGAATATGACTTTGCTAATGATAAAAGTATTGGGGACAATGCATCTATTGTGCTGTAAAGTAAATGCAATTTGGCCAGCAGGGTGCTGGTGTACTGATTGACGTTTAACTAACTGAGCTTTCAGTCTCCCCTGTATTGGATGGAACAAAGGCAGGTAAAGAGGGGGAAGAGGGAAACTGTGAAAGGTTTAAAAGCTGATGAAAATGTTCGCATTATCACCCATTTCCCCATTTTGCATGCAGATCTTTTTTCTGTTTGGTGGTTGTTAGTCCTACCCAGGGCTTTTTTTTTTTTTTTTTACCACTATCAGTCTTAGAGCAAATAATGTGTACAATGGTATATCATATTTGGTTAGATTTTAGGTTGTACCATTAGACAACATTACTGCTACAGCATTCTGTCCCATCACAAAACGTATATACAGTAAAGGCTTCTTCTGCTTCCTTCCAAAGATTTGTGGATTATCAGCAAATACAATTTGACAGCAATGGAAGGAATTCATTACATATAATTAAATGAATTTATCTAAACTGTAATCAAATATTATGTGATATATATACTCTGTCACGCTCTACTTAGCCTTCGCAAGAATGACAGCAGCATGCAGGACTCGTACTGTTGGCTACTGGAGGAAGCTGTATCGAACACAGAGATCCGTGTCGGATAATGAATCCGGATGCTAACATGCTAACAATGACAATGCAAACATTTTGACATTTAGCAGGTATAATATTTAACACATCGACCAATCATAGTTTAGGGTGCCAACATTAGCTAATTAGCTGTAAACAAAGTACAGCTGAAGCTGATAATAATGTCATTATGGTATCATTTGTTTATTGGACTCATCCTCTGGTGACCATGAATGTCTGTACCAATTTCTATGGCAATCCACCCAACAGTTATTGAGATATTTCACTAAAAACCAAAAATGTCAACCTCATGGTGGCGCTAGAGGAACAGCCAGGGGATCCTCAACGTCAGTAGGATCCATCACCTGGGGACCATGGATGGTTGTACAAAATATCCTACAGTTGTTGAGATATTTCAGTCTTCAGTGGTGGACCTCGCAAAAAAATACTCACAAAGTACAGGCCCACTAAAAGATACTCAGTTAAAAACAGTGAATGTAGTAAATAACTTATACTTGTCCTATATATACAGAGGAGAGAGATATGAGAAAAGAACATGCAGTGGAAAACTGGGACATTTAAAGAGCAGATAAAACATTTTTTTAAGGGATGAACTGTCAGCCTGCCAACTGTCAGGTTGGTATTCCATATTACCAAAAAAGAAATCAGAAACATCAAACAGTCATCCTGAAAAACATGAAAGAAGATGGTTCTTCCACACACACACACACACACACACACACACACACACACACACACACACACACACACACACACACACACACACACAGAGACAAACATTCTATCTGTAGTACTGTGAAATAACAAGAATAAAAAAAGTTAAGAATTGATGAAACAGAGTGCAACCCAGCACACACACACACACACACACACACACACACACACACACACACACACACACACACACACACACACACACACACACACACACACACACACACACACACACATACAATGGGGAATGCTTCTGTTTCTATCTAAAGGCTCTGAGTCCCATGAGAGCAGGAAACTACTTTGTCTTGCCACTCTAGCAAAACACTTGTGGCTTGGAGCCCTGCCAGAAGTGTAGCTGAAATCAAATATGAACACACACACACACACACACACACACACACACACACACACACACACACACACACACACACACACACACACACACACACACACACACACACACTTGCTGTTCATTCCCAAAAGCTGTGGAAGAGCTAAGCAGTGATGGAGAAAATGCCTGAGTGGAGGAGAAACTCAGTTTTATGGCTTTACTAGAATGACCTACATACTAATACTTACATAAATAGTTCTTAGTCAGAAGTGAGAACTGTAAATTTTGTGCAAAGCAGAGGAAAAACCAATTACTATTATATCACATTTGTAAATAATAGATTTAATAGATTGATTGATTGGCTCAGTGGGTAGAGCAGGTGCACATATACTGAGAGGTTTATGCCTCGATGTTGAGGTCCCCGGTTCAAATCTGACCTCTGATGATTTCCTGCATGTTTTCACCCTCTCTCTCCCCTTTCTCACCTAGCTGTCCTGTCAAATTAAAGGTGGAAAAGCCCAAAAAAACAATACTTGTACAGGACCCTTTTGCCAATTAAGTCCTGGTATTGGTGTATAGTGCCTTGCAAAGAGGCTCAAAACAAACTCTCCCTGTGGTTGAGCCATAACTGCAGCAACTGGCTACTCTGCAATGCCTGTCTTTTCAAAAGAGTATGCACTTTATAAGAAATAAGTAATGAAATCAATACATTCAGTTAGACCCCACAACTGCAGACGTGCAGCGCCATCTGAAACATAAACACAGCTCAGGCTGGACTTGGTGAAATGATGGGTTACAAACTTCGTCCATGATATAACTTTGATCTCATGGCCTTGGTTTTAGATCTGCTAAACTCTTGCCACCCATCATTTTGTATCCCGGGAAATGTGAAAAGAAAAATGGATGACAAAAAAATCACACACCCACTGTGTTTATTTATGTGTTTATTTATATTAAGAGTCTGCAAAGGTGTGCATGTTGTCTGCATGGACTGTTTCTTTGTGTGGAAATGCAGTCATTCTGTAAAGTGCAATCATTTCTTAAACTTTTAATTTCAGTGTGCATGTTTCAAATTCACTGACCGGGCTTCAAATCCCCAAAAACACAGACCAAAATGTTCCTGGTGAGATGAGTAAAGAGGGACATCTGTTAAATTTGTTGCTACACTATTTGCATTATTGCACACACATTACCACCACTGCAGGTTGGCAGTGTGGTCTCAAGCTAATTTTGGTTTGAGGGGGAGTCAACGGTTAGAATATTCAGAATAATCAATGTGAGCCCACTGCTATCTTAAAAATGTGCATGTGCATTTAGGTAAATGAGGATTTATCAAGTTCATGCAGCACTCTGCAATCAACTTTTCTGTAATGAACTTAAGTAGGCTATTATATATTTTTTATGTCTAATGGACATTTGATAGTATATTAAATAAGTCCTCTTATAGGAAAATATAAGTCTAAAGTAGCCTAGTAGTATGATATCATCATGACATGCAAGCACCAAGCAGTCAGGTATTCTCTAGAGACTTCTATAGGGACTAAAGTGAGTTTAACCTTGTTGCAGTCTGCGTTTAATAATTTTACATTGACGTGTTCTATGCAATTTCATTTTACAAAATGTTAGGATAAAGGATGCCTTTAAGTTCGTGTTTGTGATATAGTCTCATATCTTTACCTATCTCGATTGGGTCGGTTCGACGACGGGAATCCAATTCTCCACAGCAGGCTGACAGACGCTGAGTCGGTGCATGGAGCAGCAGAAGCGGCAGGCACACAAGGGGAACTCTCGGCTTGGGTCTGTCCGGGTTCCACCCCTGCATATGCGGCAGGGAAGCGAGCGAGTACCGCTGGCTGGTCTAGAGTCTGCGGGGCGGGGAAGCAAAGCCGCAGTTTGACCTTCCCAACGTTGTCCGGAGGTTTTTGGTAGGCGTTAACGTGCTCAAGGGCGCAAGTTGGATGGGAAACGTGTTACTGACTCGTTAGCGGGTCTGTTGTTGAGGATAATTTTCCTATCTGGCTTTAAAGCTGCATCTCATTTACCTGCAGAGGGAGAGACAGCACGGTAAATGAAATAGGAGCACTCAATCTGAAGACGTTCAGCCCCCTCTTGATAACCCCCCAAAAACTCCTCGATAGAGATGGAGTGTTTGAGTCGAACCCAGAGTTTATGGTACGTTGCTTTTTATTGTTTCTCATAATAATAGTTGTGGTATAGCTATAGGCTATACATATCTATACAATATGCTTTGTCGTTTCACTTCATTAGCCAAAAAGTACAGATTTAGCCTCTCTTGAATAGCATTAAGATGTCTTTCAATCATTCAATTCAATTTTATTTATAGTATCAAATCATAACAGAGTTATCTCGTGACACTTTACAGATAGAGTAGGTCTAGACCACACTCTATAAATTCCAAAACCCCAACAATTACAGTAATTCCCTCAAGAGCAAGCATTAGCAGTGGCTGTTGAGACAGTGGCGAGGAAAAACTCCCTTTTAGGAAGAAACCTCGGCAGACCCAGACTCTTGGTAGGCGGTGTCTGACGGGGCCGGTTGGGGGTGTGATGAACAGTAGCAAATAATAGTCACGTTAAAGATAATGGAACAGTGACTTCGAAGGTCATCGAGGAAGTTCATGTCATAGCAGGGCACATCGTGTCATACTGAGTAGTGCAGTCTCCTATACCGGATCCTGACTACTACTCTGTGCATATGAACATCACAGCAGGGCGTTGCGGGATGTAACGTGGCGCTGCAGAGCATGGGTGGATGTGGCGGACGTCATGCTATCTTGAGGAACTGAACCCAAATTTGCAAACCATACTGTCAGGGAATTCCCACACCTGTTCAAATGAAACTGGTCTGCATAGCCGTTGCTGTCTCCAAGTAGAATGATTAATATGCTAAGACTAGAGTTTGACAGGGTCCCAATCAGGGGCGTCGGACTGGGGGGAAAAAGGGGACTGAGTACCCAGGGCCCTCATGTGAGGAGGACCCAAAAAGATGCTAGAATGAATAGCTGTGGATGCGGGGAGTGGCCCATAGAAAATGCCTTTCTACAGGGCCCAGAATGTTGTGCTACACCCATGGTCCCAGTATTAGGTAATAATGCAGGACCCACTTTAGTTGATATTGTGGTTTTCAACAGGTTTGAAATTCATTAAAATACCCGAAAAAAGAAAATCCTATGACAGGCATCCTCTCTGTAATTAGCTACCTACAGTCTATATGGAAAATAATGACACCATCTCATTTAAAAGTTTTTATTTGAAATGATTTTAAATACAAATAATATACTTTTCCATTTACAATGACAGTTCCTTTGTAAACAAAAGTGGCAGATAGATAGTCATTATTGGGTAGTTTGTCCAAACTGAGGCGGCCTGCCGGCCAGTCGCCTGGACAAGGTCTGTCATGGGAGAGATGGTGTCGCATTTAACCTCACTGCAGTTTTTTTTTTTTTTTTCCCCACACAGCGTCAATCACTGATGCTACATTCTATTGCAGAGCGATCAATACTCAAGAGTACAATATAACCTGTTAACATACACCTGCTTTGAACACAATTACGGGAGAGTAGTGGCGTGCATGTGAGTTTGTGTGTATGTGGTGTCAGGAGAGTGTGTCCAGAAATATTCATACCTTTATCTCTCCCACACTAACATGACACACAAGTATATACGGCAAAAGAAAACTTGTAACTGTTGAAAGCAGATATTCATGGTAAAAGATTAGTCATTTCTTTTAAACACTGTAAAGTCATCAACATACAGGAAGAGCCCATAGAGCTAAACAAGGAAGCTCTGATTTCTTTCTTTTTTTGCACTCGTGAGTCTAACGCATGTAAAAAACCAAGGTTAGATTGGAACAAAACAAGACAATGTGTTGCATGTTATAACTAGAGCTTAAGTGAGATGAAACAACTCATTTTGAATGAAAGGGGGTTCTTTTGGCTGGCCAGAACTGTTCTGTATTCCACAGACAGACAAACCTTTCCTTCTGAAATGGCAGTTGCACTAACAAAACTGAGCTTGTTCCGCTTTAATGAACAAAGAGAAAATGTGCTGGACAGAATATGCTTAGTCTTACACGAAAAGTTCCTTTTGACAGGTTCTTGTTAGCAACACTTTCATCCAGCTCATGAGTGCTGTGCGTGTCAGGGACCTCATACTCCAATCCCTTTAACACAGGGCCGCTCACATCACATCACGTACGATTGCTAATCCTCTTCCAGCGGGCAAAACTTCTTATTAGAGGCTTTGTCGTAGCAAGATCAGTGATATGTATACCAAGACTGGTGGAGCTAGAGTTTACTATGAAGAAACAAAAACACTTACAAAACACAAAAGAAGTTTTTTTCTGCTTTCCCAAGAACCTCTGGCGCATAGCACCCAAGGACTTGTATGTGGTGGTATTTCAGTTGTATTCATAAGGCCTTTTTGGACAATGAGTATACACTGGAATGTGCTACAATTGTAAAAGGAAAAAAAGGATGAAGAGAAAGGAAGTCACTTCACTGGAAAGCCACAAGTATGTATCAGTATCTGAGCCCCTTAAAAAGACTGAAAACTCACAACCTGAATGTAGTATATGGACAAGAAGAGTACTCAATAATTCAAACAAATCTTAACACTGCAAGTTTTGCCATTCCCCATTATACTTGAGGTCAATTCATTTCAAGAGCCACGTGCTTTCAACCTTTTCAAACAGTTTGGCGTGGATCTCAGGGGCAGAACAGGCATCACTAACAGAACTGACTGGAGATCAGTGTCTATTGGTAGTCGTCTCCTTAAACATACAGTGAGTATAAGTACATACAAGTGACTGGCTGGTTTTGACAGCGAAAAAAAAAAAGAATGAAATGTGAAGAGACTCAACTGTGCCCCCCGTGCTCTGAAAGGAGCAAACGTCCCAATGGTTGACGTGATCCGCGACGAAAAGGGCTAAGGCTCTTCTGCAGTTTTAAGTGTACATTAGAAAGTATCATTTGCGTGGAAAACATCAGTGCCGAGTGATTTTTAAAATTAGGAGCAAGAGCGAGGTCATGATTTCCATATGGAGGTCATGTATTTTTGTAAATTTTGCAAACGGAATTAGTTGTTCTACATCCCCCTCTCCCCCTCAAGAAAAGAAGAAAAAAACAACCAGATAATAGGTCCTTCAGTCCACAGTGTGTCAATCGTTCATACCTGTACAAACACATACAAGGTTACACACACACACACACACACACACACACACACACACACACACACACACACACACACACACACACACACACACACACACACACACACACACACACACACACACACACACACACAAAAAAAAAAAAAAAAAAAACACACACACCCACACACACACACACACACACACCCCCACCCCCACACACACACACAAAAAACCCACACCGGTAAGTATTCACAGAATTCTCTTCCGCCAGCAACGGAAAGAAAATGAACAAGTCTCTGTAGAAAAGGGGAAATGGAGGGGAGGGGGGGTCGCAGTCCATGAAAAGATAAAAAGGAAGGAGAAGAAGGAGGGATCTGTGTGTATAAATTGTCCCCGGTAATTCTGTGTGTGCGTTTGGTGTGTGTGTTGCAGGCACAGCTTTACTGCTCCTTGTTCACTGCTCTTGGGTACTGTTTGGGGCGGGGGGCTGAGTGTGTGTGTGTGTGTGTGTGTGTGTGTGTGTGTGTGTGTGCGCGTGTGTGTGTGTGTGTGCGTGTGTATCCGCATTCAGTCGTTGTCCTCGTCATCGTCCTCGCTCTCCTCGATACCGTCGCTGTCCTCCTGCTCCTCGTCCTCCTCCTCCGTGTCTGGGATGTCCCACTGTGGGTGGTTGTCCAGCATGGCTTTGGCCTCGTGGACCTCCAGCTGGGAAATCACAAGATGTATACGTATAAGCGCATGGAACTCCTACGTTTGGACATTTAACACAGGCCGGTACTAACTCTCTAGTCGTTGACCACTGGAAAGCAGTATTCATCAACATCTTGACTTGTTTCAACCATTTCACAAATAAAGCAGGAATGACTTATAAATTTAAATGACACTGGACAAAAAAAACAAAAAAAAAAAACAACTAATTTTAAACTGCAAACTGAATGTGCAACAGAGAGCACATCGAGGCACCTTGTCTAAATTAATTACAAAATCACTTTCTGCACTGTGGACAACCTTTCAAATAGCATTAAAAAGGTATGTTCTCATTATCTCTGAAACTCATCAATGTCTGACCAATTACAGCAACAATTGCACTCTATGTTACTATCTATCAGGCTGTATGAAATAACAGTACAATTTATGCTCCGTTTGGCTTGTAACATACGCGCTTGTTCCTAACACCTTGGCAGCAATTAACACCAATGTTCAGCGAGCTGCTGGTGCATTTTGGTGGTGGCCGCTGGCGGGTCTATTGTCTCAGCCGATTAGCAGGCAAACTGTAGGGGAAAGTGGCAGGCATCCTCCAAGCAATCACACACACAAGCACACGCACACACATACACACAGCTTTTTTTGTCACCTTGAGTGGTTTGATCTGGTCCAGTCCCAGGTAGGAATCAGAACGAAGGATGACAGAATATTGGTAATTGCCTGTTTTGGAGGGGGCTGGAAACTTCAGCTCCACCTGGGGAACAACACACACAAACAGCTGTCAAAAATCTAATCACACGAGCACTCCAGGTGAGGGCATGATTGCTGGATGTATTAAGTATAGTGTCAAAGTAAAGCATGTGGCGATGTTACTGTTGATGGCTAAATAAAATTAACACCACATAAAGAAACAAGGTGACTGTTATCAGCAGTTAAGCAATGTTCGCCTTCATTTTTTCTACATCAACAACAGAAACAGTAAGCGAAGCAACAAAAAGGAGGCAGACCTGTAAAAGGACAAACAATCTTACACTGCTGAATATTAGAAACATTCAAAAGACAACGTGCCGTTACTGATGACGCACTGATGCCATTACTTCAACATCGTTGAGCTGCAGAGGGACGCAGTGGTAGGTAATCACAAATTAACCATCTAAGGATATGATGTCCTATGCGGTACAGATTGCAAAGCCCCCTGAGGCAAATTTGTGATTTGTGAAATTGGGCTATATATGAATAATATTGACCTGACATGATGATGGGGTCCAACTGTAAATATTAGACTAGCATTACCTCAGGCTGCGATTGCTATGTAGTGCAATTTACATACGGCAAACATCTAATTATCAGCACAATGAGGCTAATTATTATTCAGCGGGTGAGCGGAGAATGAGCCGTGCCGACAGCGGCAATTTACTGCCCCTTCCTTGTTGATGAAAGAAAATCTGCCCTCCCTAAAAAATATGTCTGTCAAACATGCAGCGTATAAGCAGCCACACAACACAAACAACAGAAGGAATTGTTGAAGTGACAGACTAATTGATTGCTAGACAGTCAACTGTTCTGCATGGGCAGGTCACCTCTTGCCATAACATTCCTTCAGAGAGGGGACAGCTGGTCATGCAGACTTACACGAGCCTCATTAGGCTTTCACCTCGCTGTCAATTCTTATTGTTGCTGGATAACACCAGGACCAGAGGTGCAAAATAAACACACACACGCGCACACACCCTCCTCTGAGGGACATAATGACACAAGCGCAAAGGGTTGCCTAGCAACAGGATGTGCAAGAGGCTACGGTGCACAGGAAACAAAAACACACACACTTGAACTTATTAAGACCTTTCTACTCCAGACAGATTAAAGTATATGCCACATTACAACCTCAAAGTATTTTAATATAACACACTGATAAACCTGACTTTATAATAATGTGTATTACAATGGAGGAAAATGAATAGACTTTAATTTTGATAATCAACTCATGGTTTAAGTGAAGAAGAAATGCCAAACGTTTGTTGGTTCCAGCTTCTGAAATGTGAGTAGTTTCAGATTTTTATCAGTTTAATATCATCGTAAATTTAATATATTTTGGTTTCGGTCCGTTTGTTGGGACATCACAAGTAATTTGAAAAATGTCACCTTGGGCTCTCAGAAAATATAATGCCTCTTGACGGGTCAATGTTATGCTATATAATATACTACAAATTAATAGAAAATCTTGACAGAGTCATACTCCTGTGTGCTATCTAAACTCAGGTACACACACACACACACACACACACCTCTTCTGTGTCTTTTAGTGTGCAGACGTGGTAGGGCATGGAGACCAGGGTCTGATCTCGGCGGTCGGCGATGTAGAGCCACCACCACTCCTGCTTCTCCTCGGGGAAGTACAGGCTGTAGACGGGGTGCGTCACCTTGGACTTGGTCTCCAGCAGGGCCCGCTCTCGCCGCTGGATGCTTTGCTGCAACGCCTCCCACTCCTGACGGGCAGGTGTGGAAGAGTGGAGGATTAGGTTGGGTACAGGTACAAGCAGTGGTTCCTTTTCTTGTATATTCATATATTCATTAGCTTGACTGGGAAATGTTTAGGAAATACACAGGTACACAGACTGAGCGCTGCATTTTTGTGCTTCCAGGTGTGGAATTTATCAGGACTGAAACACAAGACCTAATGATATCTTCATCATAAAAGGTGCTCTAAGTGATTGGACAGGTTTTTTAGGCAAAACATTTTTTTGTCACACGCCAACCTGCCCCACGAACCATAACAAAACAGTGTTCCAGCCAATAACTGACAAGAAGGAGCTGGTTGAGCCATCACTGCAGCAGCGTTAGCACGTAGGCTACTTCAACAATGCGTATTCATGACTCAACCAGCTCCTTCTTGTCGGTTATTGGCTGGAACGGTTACTGTTTGTTATGGTTCCTTGTGCAGGTTGGCGCGGTTTGTTTTTGTTGCCATTTGTGGAGTCTGGGGTGTCTACAGAGACCGCGTTTTTTTACAGTGTGTTCAGGGGACAGGCAGCTAGCGGATAGTGAGGAGATGTTTGCTGTACGTGAACAAAAATGTTGTAGCCTAAAAAATGCGTCACATCACTTAGAGCACCTTTAAGCCTTAAACCAACATATGCCCCCATTTATAGTTCTCTGACCTCTTCATCGTCGCCAGCTATCTCGTCCACCTCTGTGTCGCTTTGTTTGTCGCTGTCTTCGTCTCTCTCGCTGGGAGAGTCCTTGTTGGCTTCGCCCTCGTCCGACTCGCTGCCCTTGTCTGAGACCTCGTCCTCGTCCTCCTTCACTACTGCTGCTGCTGTTGTTGTTGTTGTTGCTGCTGCTGCTACGACTTCCTGTGGCATCAACATCAACAACAGCAATTTATGATTTAAGCGGCGGTTAAATGTGTGTAAAAATACACCAAGCAGCAACGTGACTGGACACGTACATTTCCTGCCACGTTGCCATTGGCCTGTTTGGTTTTGGCGGGTGCAGGAGTGGCCTTCTTCTTGGTTAATTTTTTCTTCTTGGACTTGGCTGTCTTCTTTGCCCCTTTACTCTTGTTCTGCCACACTTTTGTTTTGGTTTTACTCGAGTCTCCCTGCTGCACACACACACACACACACACACACACACACACACACACACACACACACACACACACACACACACACACACACACACACACACACACACACACACACACACACACACACACACACACACAGTAAACACTACACAATTTCTTGAACAATTAAGCTTTTAATCTTGGCTAAATCAGACATGAACAGAGTGAATGTGTTGTCTAAATGGGTCTGAGTTGACATGTGCTGTGTGTGTGTGTGTGTGTGTGTGTGTGTGTGTGTGTGTGTTTTTTTTGTGTGTGTGTTGTCCTTACTGCTTCCTCTGTAGTGGCAGCCTCTTCTGTTAGACATGGTGTTGAGTCCTGCTCCTTTTCAAACATCTCCTACATACACACGGTACACAGGATACAGTTAAGGCGTGCTTTTCAACAATGCATGCAGTCAACAGTACACTCTAGTGGTCATCCATAGAAGTGTGTCTCCAAGGCCACATAAAAAAAAAATCCATTTGATTCACAAATGTTGCTTTTTTTAGTAACTCATTAATATGTCAGATAATGTCAGTCAATCATTCCTTACCGCCATCCGTTTTCTGGTTAAGGTGACAGTTACTGTAACAATAGAGCCTGCTGTGATGTTATTGCTGTCTTCATCATCAAGGACTGCAAAGACAGGAAGACAAAGAAATATATCTTTTAATATCCAAATAAGAGATGCATCGATTGACTGGCCGGTGACCGGAATTGGCCGATTTCCACGTGACCGGCCATGACCGGCGACCGGCCGGTCAGTCTGACATATGCCGATTTTATGCTGGTCAAATGCACTCGGGCGCCGCACGATTAACATCACGCAACATCAGCGCACCGCCGCTCAATCAGCCGTTTATGAAATGTCATAAAGTCGTAATTCCGGTGTTCTGACGGAACACCATACCCATCAGAATGGGATACCTTCGGTTAATGCACATGTGCAGCAGTGAAATTAGTGGAATTACGCATGCATTAAATTTAAACCATCATTTCAGCGTACCTAAGATTACAAGCGGTAAATGTTGGTGTATTATATCGCATTACCTAATTGCATGCCTTGTACAATCACAAGAAATGTTGACAGATGTTTTCAAAATATTATTTTTAGCAAGTGGAGTCGTTAAGTTGCGTAATGTCGTGTTAAAACGTTAAATCTGGTGTTAACTCGAGGTTCTAGCGTTTGGCACCATCTAATGTTTTGCTTTTAAATGATTAATGCTTATTTTTCTGCTAACTGTAGTTTAACCATGGAAAATAAGTGGGAGGAAATTTTCAATTACCTTTTAAAGGGTTCATACCCTGCAGAGCTAAATAAAGGGCAGAAGCAAAGCCTAAGGAAATACTCCTCGAAATTCAGGATTCACGGTCAGTATTTACCATCAAAATACGTCTATAATACTGACAGGAATATGCACGTGTTCATATTTTGTATTATTTATGATTGGTTATGTCAATATTCCTTAAAGATGGAGAACTACTCTTTGGCAGTCACAGAAGAGTCATAAAGACAAAGGAGGAGGCTATGAATTTATTTAAAGAATTTCATGCCTCACCTATTGGAGGACATACAGGAACCTTAAAAACACAAGCTGCCATGTGTTCACGGTTCTACTGGTATGGCATGACAGTGGACATTGACAAATGGGTATGTAGTTTATCTGTTCATCCATAAGCCAAAATTTGTAATTTTATGTCTATATCTACATATTAATAGCTATGTGAAAGTTACTGTTGGTAATTTGAGCTTTTTTTTTTTCCCCAAGATATCTGAATGTGACCAATGTCAACAGGTGGGACCACCCCTGAATGTAGTTAAAACTCTGGACTGCATCAAGGTCACCATCTTTTGTAATCGACTAGATTTTAACAATGCTAAGCATTATTTTATTTAATCTATTATGCATTCAAATCACTAATAGGTATCTGCTGTTTGGGAGCTCATCGGAATTGATCTCACTGGCCCACTCCAAAAAACATGTACTGGGTATCAGTATACGGTATATTGACAGTCACTGACTATTTTTCCAAGTGGGTGGAGGCCTTTCCTCAAAAGACAAAGTCTGCATTGGAAGTAGCCAAAAACTTTTGTACAGTCATTTATAGGCATGGCTGCCCTAAGCGCATACTGTCAGACCAAGGACGGGAGTTTGTCAATCAAGTAAGCTTCACTTTATGCATTTTGTTCTGATGATGTCATTTGTAATTTGGTGCTCAACAAATAAAGATTTATTGATTGAAATATTTGACAGAAGTACTATAAACCAAATGAAAATAATGTTCCGATTTGCTGTCAAACTGTATTTTTATTAAACAATGGGCTATCAAAACAGCATACCCCTTTATAAACTGTATTTTTATTAAACAAGGGGCTATCAAAACAGCATACCCTTCACAAACACTGGTATGCTTTCCAGGTTAGTGGGGATGCATACCACTCCAAACCAACATTAAAAAACGTAGTAATCTTCCCCCAGCATTTAGTTTGTTGCTAAACTGTGTGTAAAATGAGCGGTGACGTTTATTTTTTCAGGTAACGTTACAGTTGACGTTCAAACAGGCCTGCGTGTGTGTTTTGAGAAATATCTTTATACTGCAAGGCTATATTTATTTTACTTTTAGTTGTTATGTATGTATGTATGTATGTATGTATGTATGTATGTATGTATTTTAATTAGTGTGATATTGGATGTGAAAAGAAAGAAATGGTTCTAACATTGCACTTTAGATCTGTGTGAATGTCCCACACCAGGAGTAATTTATATAGTTCTGTTTTATAGTGATCGATTATCTGTTCAAAAAATGTTCTATTAAAGAAAAGATAGAAAATAAATATTTGTGTGTGCTGGAAAGTGGTTAGAAAATATGAAATTGGAATCGGCTAAAATCGGTATCGGCAGTTCAAACTCAATGAAAAATCGGAATCGGCCTAGAAAGTTGAAATCAGTGCATCTCTAATCCAAATGTATGACAAAGACGAGTGCAGAATCGGAACAGTTCCACAATGCATTCGTGGTCATTATTAGCAGTTAAACTAGACTGCGTCACTTTTTTCAAACTGCATGCAAGACTGACTGAATCATCTCCAAAGAAACTGCTGTCTTTTTCTCAAAAGACACTATATGTTATGCACCTTTCTCTATGTATTAACGCCATCTTTCTTGTACTCCATAGTTAAGTAGCACCAGCATCTATAATGACAACAATCATACTTAAAGGGGTGATAGAATGCAAAACCGATTGTATCCTGTCATAGTTGAATAACGACAGTTTGGAGGGTAAATAGGACATACATAGAACCTCAAAATCCCATTGACACCCCTTTCCTCTGCAAATCTCACAATTTGAAACTGCCTCTGAAAACGGGCGAATCTGAACAAAGCTGGAAGTTGACGTCAACCTCCCAAATCCTCCTCATTTGGCTCAACCTTCTATCTTTGTAACGCCCCCAAATTTACATAGGCCACTAACAGTAGAGGTCAGTTAGTCTTCTAAATCTAGGTCGTGCAGATCTCTGCTATTCCATTACAAAATTCACTTAGACTTTTTTTATGCGAGAAATCAACTATGTAAAACTCAAATATGGGCCGTTTTATGAAAATTGATGGCTAATTGCAAATTTGGTAAGTCAGTGTCGGACTTCACAAGCTCCACAATCTGCCGAGACAGGCGGCGGCTGCTGGCCGGGTTTGCTGCCTTCCCTGTCGGCCTCTCCCCCTTCACAGACCCAGCTGAGCTGGAGCTCTGTCAGGATCTCCCACACGAGCTGCGCTGTGTACTTTAGAAAAGAAGAAAGTTTGGAGGTTTTGCAAAGATATTGAAAATGAACCACGGTCGTAAATGCAGTGTTCCAGACTGTACAACGGAATAGCCTACTGGCCGAGAGAAAAGGGTTTAGAACGAGTACATCGGACGAGAGGGAGTTGTTGATCTAACGCAGCGCTGCAGAGGCACTGGCAGAGGACAGGCTTGCAGGGGTTCACTCTCCTCTCCCCACACTTACTAGCTACACGGTGAGTTAATTCTTTGGTGGAGGTTTTTTTATGTCGCAAGAGTAACGTTAGAACAACACTAGTTATAATGAAAGTGTCGAAACTTTTTTATTTGGTCTCGACTGTTTTAGCCTCTGCGGCTCTCGCCTGGGCATGTAACAGACAGTGTGCCTGTGCGCTGTGCAGCGGAGTGTGTCAGTGTGTGTGTGTCTGTTTTGTGCGGTATGCAGCGGTGTGTGAGTGTGTGTGGGTCTGTGTTTGTGTGTGTGCGTTGTGCAGCGGTGTGTGAGTGTGTGTGTGTCTGTGTTTGTGTGTGTGCGCAGGGCAGCAGTGTGTGTGTGTGTGTCTCTAATGTGTTTGTATTGGATTCGCTCAACCAATCAGCGCGTGTCTCTAATGTGTGTGTATTGCAATTCTCCTCAACCAATCAGCACGCAGCTCATCTAAATATTCACGAGCATACCATATTTGGAAGAAAAGCGGTCGTTCCAAATAGAGCCAAAACACAGGGATGCATAAGGGCCAAAAAAAAATAGCACCTGGGCCATTTTCAGCCCAACCAATGTTACAAACCCCATTAGGAGACCATAAGGAACTACCCTATATAATCATTCTATCACCCCTTTAAGTGAAGTATCATAAAGTGACCAAGACTAAGATGGAACTACTGCATGTG